>NW_025999969.1:4384112-4436723 GCF_001458135.2 Marmota marmota marmota
GGGTGGGGAAATGCCGGTCAAGTCCCGTTATAGCTGATGAGAATTGGGTGAATCCATTCTTACCTCCTGTGATACTGGGATTTTTTTCATACTAAATAGTAGTACTCAGGATGTGGGTTTGCTGAAATGTTTGATAGAATAAGTGAATTGTGTTGTGATAGGATTTGGTATTTTTAAAATCTCAGAACAAAATCTCTTTAAGAGCTCATCTTTCTCATTTTTAAAAATCATGTTAGAAGTAAAAAGAAAAATAGTTCATTATCATGTGGAATGGGTGGGTATCTCCACTCCCAGCCTCCTGCCATAGAAAGAGGTTTATTTAGGAAAGCAGATACACATTTAAGGAAGAAATAGGGCAATCTCAAGGGAGACCCTTTGGGGATAAAGCAGGAAATACACATTCAAGTGAGGATGTGGGCTATCTCGGGAGTGAGAGGCACTGGGTGGGTATTCTCAGTCATCTTTCTCTGCCTCCAGATTCACATTTTTGTATGTATAGATGAGAAAATTGAGTGGAACAAAGAGGTTAAATAATTTAAACCGGGGCTGGGGATGTGGCTCAAGCGGTAGCGCGCTCGCCTGGCATGCGTGCGGCCCGGGTTCGATCCTCAGCACCACATACAAACAAAGATGTTGTGTCCGCCGAAAACTAAAAAATAAATATTAAAAATTCTCTCTCTCTCTCCCTCCCTCTCTCACTCTATCTTTAAAAAAATAATAATTTAAACCCAGAAATATCTGAATTCAAAGACTTCACAAAAGAAATGCTCAATAAATGAGTCCAACAGCCTATGTTTTTTAAATTTATTTCCTTAATTCTTGGTTAAAAGAATTCCATCAAAATCTAACTTCAAAAAAAAAAACATGTTTAGGAGTTTTTGTGCATTATTAACTCAAAGTGTACTCTCACCATGTATGAGTGGAATTAGGTCCTGATGGAGGTAAAGGCCAGGAAGATGGCATGGAAAGAGCACAGAATCAGGTGACCTGGATGGTGGGGGGGGGCAGTTGAGTTCAAGTCTTGCTTAGTTATTTTGTGCTTGGCAAATCCTTTACCTGAGTTTTTGCCTTAAAGGTAGAAGATGGACTACAATTAATCCTATCCAACTCACTTGAAGATGTAATAAGACAGACGAAAGAGTGTTTTTATGATATGTTGCAGTGAGAGATTATTCATTTAGATATGAATAGGATAGAAACACAAGGAAAGGAAGTCACGGGTTTGGAGTGCTTTCCAGGAAATAACCCCTGGATACAGTAAATGGTAGTTCTCACCTTTGCTCACATTTTCAAACGTCAGAGAGAAAAAAAATCCGACTTGAACCTTCCAAGAACAGGCTTGTCTTTATTCAAACCAGTCCACCCAGTTCGTATACTTTTTTTCGAAACTGTAAGTACAGAGCAAGCTGTAGTTGTTTAACTCACCTCTTTCAGCATAGTACAAGGGAAGTTACCCTGAAGCAACTGATTGTCTCTGTTCCTCAGGGCTCACTGTCAACCAGAACCTTCTCAGAACTAGTTCTGGAAGGGAAATATAAAGTCACTGCACTGGGTGGTCCTCCTGCCTAGTCTGATATCTAACCTGGTTCACAGTTCAGGGGTTAGGAGGCAGTCAGGACCCTGCCTGCGGGCTGGAATCAATCCTGAGGGGAGGCAGGGACTCGGGTCCCGCTCCTGGATCTGTTGAGCGTAGGTTCTGTGCAAATCATTTATTTTCTGCAAGTTTCAGCATTCTCACGGGTGAAGTGAATGGGTTGGAAGTTTGTCTCTGCCAGTTTGAACATCCTGTAAGTTTTGAGTCTTGCTGGGAATCCGGGGTGGGGCTCAGGAGGAGGTCTGTCGAAGGGAATACTTTAGCTAAGGCTCAGTCCCCTAATTTGGCACCGGCACAGGAGACTCAAGTTGCCCCACTTCTCTAGCAGCCCCTCAACTCGGCCGCTTCCTCCTATGTCTCCTTCCTCTTCCTGCAGTGGAGGCAAGCCTCCACACCTCCCTCTTTCCCTTCCTCCTTTGCAAGTTCCCTACATTCCCACGTCTCCTCCTCTTCCTCCCAGGAAATGCAATGCCCTCTGTGCGCCCACCTTTTGGCAAAGTCACTGACCGCTGCGTGCGCCCCCTCCCCCGCCGGGCAAGCGCTGCGCTGCGGCCCGCGGGCACACGCCTTCCCATACCTTACATGGACAAATGCGTGCAGGCAAAGTCAGGAATTCAGGCCCCTGACGTCAGCCTCCAGCGCTCAGGGCNCCAGCCCGCCCCGGGCGAGAGCGCCTCTGGGGTGGCAGGAGCGCGGGGTGCAGAGCGCCCTTCCCCGGCCGCAAGGCCCGCGGTGCGGAAGTGCCGACCGCGGCCCAATCACCGGGTGCACGCCGTGGGGGAGGGGGACCCAGAGTTTTGGGGGAAGCCTCGATCGGGGGTTGGGCGGGGTTGGAGTCTTTGCGCGCCCCCTGCCCGGGCTTTCTGGGCGCCCAGGGGGCGGGGCCACGCCTAGCCGCTTAGAGCTTTCGCGGAATCTCAGTTGTCACAGTGGAAAGGGCCTAGAGACCCAGTCATTCAAGTCCTCCCATTTCAGAGTTAGAGCAACCGAGGCCAAGACTGGAGGGTCTCCCTTGAAGTCATTCTTTAGAGATCGAGCCATAAATAAAGTAGGTGGCTTAGGACTCCTACTTCCCGTTCTGTAAGCATTTCTAGAGTCCCCACTGTGTGTCAGGCACTTTGCTGGTGTGTTGGGCCCAGATCTTACCCTCAGGGAGCACTCAACTGAGTGGAGAAGCCAAACCTGACCCAATAGGAAATGTTAAGTGCTGAGGGGAAATATAAGGATAAGAGTTTTAAGGAAATGGCCTTTGGAGGGGGCTGTGCTTGATTGTTGCTTTTGAAGGATGGGGAATTTTCTGAAGTCAACCAGCCATGGAGGAAGGGCGTTTCAGCGAGGCAAGTGCAGACCAGAGAAGACTGAATAAAGGGTGGGAAATAAAGATGAACTGTAAATGGGGGCATGAAGTTTGGAATAGGGACGGGTATGACCTGAGATGAACTCGTCCGTGGAATGGTACCTGGATTCCTGGGCAGAGTGGAGTCTTTGGGATTCAGGGTCCCAAGAAAACTCTACTTTCCTTTCCTTAGGAGGGTTCCACCACTTTCCCTCCAACAGGAAAGGATTAGCAAGAATCCTTTCCTCAGCCAAACTCACTTAACATTGTTTCAATCACCTTATTCTTTTGATCCCCCATCCCTTTTTCTGGATGTCTTGCCTCTCCAATAAAATGAATTGTCACAAATGTGTTAGTGACTTACTGCTTTTCCTCTTCCTGCACGTGTGCATTTTAAGAAATTTCTCTAGAGGAAGGAAGGGAAGTGGATGGGGGTGTCTTTAGAAAGAGCTAACCTTCTCTCCCATTCTCACTTTGCCTCACTCTTACAGGTAGGGAAACATGTAGAGTGTTAGCCCTAGACAGAGTAAAGGTGGACCACGGTGGGGGTACAGAACACCCAGTAGAGTTCTCTCTATTCCATCAAGATCCTCCTCCTCGCAGAACATCTGCCAGCACCAGGGCCAGTTAAAGAGGAGATTATGTATCTTGCATCTGATGCTTGCAAGGCAGCCCTTAACCCCAGTGCTCAAGCCTTCATAGTTTAGAATGTAGAGTCTGTAGACGGGAGTAGCTATTTGAATGGTAGGGGTGCAAATTTGGGGCCTCTGGGTCAGACAGTCCCTCAGGGTCTGGCACCCTGTAAATAGCATAGGCTTAGCCTTGGCCTTGGTGGTAGGGAGAGGAAGGAGAAGCTGAGCCTCTGAGCTGATTGTTATGGTGGGAATGAGTGGGATCCCTCTTGAAGTCACATTCTGGTGGAGAGGTGATGCCTCCAAGAGAGGGAGACAATTCCAGGAAATGATGGGTGGGAGAGGAGACTTGATTATGAAGGACTTTAAAAATGCCAAGCTATTGAGTTTGGATATGACTTGAAGCCATCATTTGAGGGTTTCCAGCAGGCTGGAACATGAATGAGAGGGGATTTCTCACGTTGGGAAGCCTCCTGCTGCCCAGTTTCAGTGAGAGGTGATAATTTGTTTAAGAATATTATCATTGGGTGTTTGTTCATTTAATTGACATGTTACTGAGTACCTATTATGTGCTACTGACAAATATGAAACATTTATAGCAGGATCCTGTTTTTATTAAGATAAATTGTGTTAAATTAATTCTAAGACACTTTTTCACATTTTAATGTCACTAAATCTGGTTGTCTTATAATCACGGATGTGTCATAGTTCAACAGTTTTTTGTTTTTTTTTTTCATTCTAGGTTGATAATGACACATCTTACAGTCAATGATTGAAATTTGATAAAATTTGTTAATCATGTCCTTTATGGATGTATAGTACTTTGCACTTTAGAAAACACTTTAACATCATCTATTCCATTTGAATCTCCAAGATTCTCTGAGAATTAAGCCTGGTGACATAGCCACCTCCATTTTAACTCTTCTCCAAGGTTACCTAGCCAATTAGGAATGTGCTCAAAATTGCGATCTCAAAACTTGTGATTCTTGGTGGTAATGCAGGTCTTCATTCTGCTGCGAAATTAACATGGGTTAATTGGGAACGGGGAAAGAATGTGATTAGGTTTGATTTCGGAATGAAGGCTCAGGGTGCTGGAATATTTTGGCCAAGGACAATGTGTAACTTATAAGGGTTGGGAAGCCCTCTTCACCCAGAGATCTGCTGTATTAAATAGAACAAGGACAGTGAAATGGAAACTGGTAGGTAACATGGTAAGAACGAAGGCTGGAGATGCACAGATTTTACCTAAAAAGAAGAGCAGTGCACAGAGCAAACACTTCCTGACTTTGCTTACTGTGTACCAGAACTAGGTAGGCCCTGGGTATAGAGATGAGGAGGGCATGGTCCTTGACCTTGAGGAGCATAGGGGAGGGTGTATGTGGTGGAGTGGGGGCTCTCAGTGTATCAAGTGCTGTCAGTATGTTTTGGCTGCTCTGCACCAAACTCAGGGAAGCCTTCATAGAGGGGGAACTGTCTGAACCAAATCTCTAGGACTCAGTGGGAACTGTCAAAGTGGAAGAATGGCAGGTGAGATTCCTGCGAGGCAAAGGTAGCATGGTTGATTTTCAAGGCTGTGTTTTAATGGCCAGCATGAAGAGCTGTGGGAAATGGAGAAAGGGGAGGACTCCTAATTTTTGCTAAAATAAATGTTTACATTTATCTCATAGGCTATAGGAGCCATTAGCTGATTCTCTAAAGGCTTGCAATTCACAAAATAAGGCTAGACAGGGGCTCTGGAACTATCGATGTGGGATTAAGTATTTGATGGTAATGTAGGAGGCATAGTAACACTTGCTGGATCCAGTAACATAGCTGGATGAATGAACTTGAGACTTTGACCCAGGGTAGTAATTAGGCCCTCATTCAGGTATGTGCATTGGTGGGTGGGGACTTTTCCTGGAATATAGTTTTGGAATGCTACGCTTTGGTGGAAGAAACTTGCTCGAAGAAACTTGCTAGAGGTGAGGAAGCGGAGGTAAAATGGTGCAGTAACCTAGGACCTGGGTAGAAACCCATTGACATGAAGTTGCCTATGAGGCAGAGAATGTGAGGGCATGGGAGGGTAGAGGAATGGAAGTGTGTAGTGGGAATTGCCCTGCCTGCCCGGCGGCCCAGAGGACATGACTGGTGCATTACTAATGCAGGTCACTGAGATGAGTTTGGAGGGTGGACGGGTGGTGGGGCATTAATGTGTTGAAGCAGGTTAACTGTAAAATTGAAGTTGGAAAATGTTTATCTTCTTATTATGTTTAATGATAATATATAATTTTAGACATTTTGAGTGCTTGCTGTGTGAGTATTAGTTACCATATTGATTCATTGAGTTAGGTTTTATGAGTGTTATGCTTTGGATGTGGTTTGTCCCCCAAGAGTTCATGTGATGGAGGTGGGAGGTCCTCAGGTCATTAAAGGTGTACCTTGGGAGAGATTAAGGTGGTCCTTTGGAATCCTGTTAGTTTTCCTAAGAACGTGTGGAAGAGCCAGCCTGATTTGAATCACTCTTTGGCTTCCTGTTTGCTGATGTCATCTCTGTCCCCCCATATGCTCTCACTATTTCGGTATCATTTTCCATGAGACCTTTACCAGAGCTGAGCTGATGCTGGTGCCATGCCCTTGAGCCTCCAGAACTGTGAGCTAAGTAAACCTGTTTTCTTTATCAATGATACCAGCTTCAGGTATTAAGTTATAGTAACAAAAAATGGACTTCTATAATGATTATCAATCTATTTTGCTGGTGAGAAAATGAATTTGGTGAGATAAGGTTGCACAACTAAGTAACACTGCCAAGTTTCCAACTCGTGCATGGTTGCTAGCCTCTTCACCACTCCTTTCTGTGCCCACAGCAGGAAAAGTTCAAATTGATACTGTTTTTCAGTGTTCTCCGGGACTTAATTCAGCACACACTCCTTGGGGCTTGGTGGGATCACAGTTGAGGATTTCTTTGGATGAGTGGCTTCTCTGTCCCACCTCCTTCTCTCTTAAGCTGCCACCATGCCCTCTATCTTTGGGTGTTCTGTCTCTTCAAACCTAATTGGGAGGACTGAGCCTCTGCAGCAAATCATCTGCTCCTCTCAAAAGTGCCTACTTTCCCACCCAGTCCAATGCAGGGATAAGGATTTGATGTATCCAATACAGAGACAGTTGGGGCTATAAAAAAAGTGGTGGGGAGTCTCCATCTGTGTCATTACCCTTGGTTTATGGCTCCTGCAACAACTCTGGAGTTGAACCAAATCCCTCCTTTTGGATCCCTTCCTCCAAGAAGCTTTCTGGCTCTGGACTCAAGGGATCAGCTCTAGTCCTTCTTTTTATCTACCTGCCTCAGGTGGGTCATTTGCATTTTGGTGACTCATTGATAAATGGATGAATGAGTTGCTTATTCTCTGGGGGAGAGGAGGTAGACCCTAGGAATGGCACCTGGTGATATAATCTTTGACTCCCTCACATCTCTGATGTTTAGTAGCTATTTGTTAATGAATGAACAATGTCTGTTGATATTATATAAACATGAATCACCACTTCACCTTAAATATTTGCTTTTCTATCTCCCCTCTACTTTTAGATAAGTTTCTTGAGGATTGCAAAGATGTCTGCTTTATTACTGGTGATATCCCAGTGCCCAGAAGAGTGCCTGGCATGTGATAAGTGCTCTGGAAGTATTTGCTATGGGAAGAGAGGGAGTGGCCTAATGGTTCACTGCCACCACAGGATAGCAATCATGGCAAAGGGGACCATGATTTTACTGCCTAGAACCTTGAGCCTATAGAGATCCAGGACTGGATGGAGAATCACCTGTGCTGTAGCTGCCACAGGTGGCATTGGGCAGTGCTACCAGTGGGATGAAAACTGGGGGACTGGGAGTGTGGTGTTGAGGGTGTGAGATCAGCTATGTTAAGAAAAACTGAATGTGCAACTGGCCTTTTGCTTTTCCTTCCTTCAGCCAGGCAGTTTTATTATTCTGTTTTCATAATCCAGGTCTTTGCTTGTGCTGTTCTCCCTTCCTGGATCTTCAGCCTGTTGTAAACCTATGATCCTTTGATATCAAGATCAAAATCCTCTCTATGCCATGAAGCGATTTCCAGAGTCCTTGCCTCTTTTACTCCACCTATGAGTGTGATCACACACAGCTCCATCTCTTGTATGAAATTCATGACATGTGTACTGAGTGACTACCGTATGTCAGGCAGAAGTGCCGGATCCTGGCTTATAAGGAAAACAAAGACAGGCTTCGTCTTCAAGGATCTTTATTCTAACATAGGAGAGAGACTGAAATAGACTGTGCTAAGGCCTTAGTAATGAGCAAAGGGCTAATGGGCACATTAGGAAAGGAGTGACTGACCATCTGGAAGATTTGGTGAATACTTATGGAAAAGAAGACATTTGGGTTGGATTTTGAGGAGTAGGTATGGGTTCTCATGATAGATAGGGTTGGAAGAGCTTTCCAGGCAGGGGAAACCTTGATATATATGCATAGGCTTGAGGGCTAGAATTTTCTAGGGAATAAAAAACTATTTGGAGATCATGTGAAGGGTGTGGCTGGCTAGGGAGGGTTAGATGGTCAAGGGCTTGTAGGCTGAAGTAAAGATCATGACAGAGGTGGGGAGGGGAAGAGCTTTTATTACTTTTTGAGCAAAGGAAGACTTTGTTGGATCTGTGTTTCAGAGAGCTCTGGGAACAGAATGATAGCAGGTCAAGGCCAGAGGCAGTTTAGAGATTGCTGAAATCTCCAGGACAGGGAGATAGTCCTGTACCACATCAGCAGAGTAGAGAGAAGGAAAAACAGATTCCAGAAACTGTTATTATAATAATATGAACTAGCTTAGTTCTACTATTATCTTTTTATTCCTCCAGTTTGTCAGACCTGGCTACAAAAAAACTATTTTATGGACATCAAAGCTTGTAGTCAGTAGGAGGAACCCCAAATAGGTAACCAGTTCCTGCTTTACAAGTATGGCCTGGTTCCTAGATGGTAACAATGACCCAATCCCTTATTATACAGAGAAGGAAACTGAGACCTAAAGAAAGGAACAGATTTAGTTAGTCACATTTGATCCTCATTCCCAGACCAGCCCTGTTTCCAAGGTGCTTTTCATTCTCAGTTTCTTGTGTACTTGACATATCCCCTACCTTCCAAGGGCTTTGCTTTGGAGGATTCCGGGAGGGGATATAACTGGGAGATCATTGTGTCTCAGGCTTGGGCCTTTCACTTTACACTTTGAAAATAATGTGATTAAGATGGTTCTGGCTATTTGTGTTATTGCCTGGTTATTATCTGTGTTATCTGGTTATTGTGTCATTGACATTGATGCCTGCCTCTTGCTTGCAGGAACCAAGCTACTGAATCTGTGCTAGCTCCATCGTTTCTTATAGGTGATGCTTCCTGCCCACTTCCCACCATTCTCCCTTTATTTTTGCTGGCCTGAAAATTTTCAGGATGACAGTCTTAGATGCATTACAGGCAGAGCCTCCTATCTTTTCCTTCCCTCTTAAACCTGCTCATCACAACCCATCTTGCAGAGCCCATTAGTATTTCATAGCCTTCATAGCACTTTTTATGTGGCAAATGCATTTTACGATCATTTTTATTACTTAATTCCCAATTGCAACTCATTGTGTTGGCAAGACCAGTCTTGCTTCACAGAGAGTGGGCAAGTGTTCAGGGGTGAAGAAACCTTCCCACGAGGACTTCAGTGGCAGAATGAGACTCGGACTCCTGTCTTTAAAACTCCTGTCCTGCTTCTTAACTTCTGCAAATGAGCAAGAAATAATTGATATGTACATCTTCAGTAAGCCCTATGCAGAGGTGTGAGAATTTTTTTTTTTTTTTGGTACTGGGGATTGAACCCAGGTATTCTTTACACAGAACTACATCCCCAGCCCTTTTTAGTTTTTATTTTGAGGCAGGGTCTCTCTAAGTTTCTGAGACTGGCTTTGAATTTGTGATTCTCCTGCCTCAGCCTCCTAAGTGGTGAGACCGCAGGTGTATGCCACCACACCCTGCAAGAAACAGTTATTATTTCATTAGCACTAATTAGTAGAACTAGCTGCCTGTGAACAAGGCTTTTGAAAGAGTTTTAGTCAACTTTTTTTGTTGTTGTTGTTGTTGCTGTGAATAAAATATCTGACCAGAACAATTGTAGAGGAGGAAAAGTTGATTTTGGGGCTCACAGTTTCAGAGGTCTCAATCCATAGAAGGTCGGCTCCATTCCTTGTGGCTCAAGGTAAGGTAGAACATAATGGTGGAAGAGTGTGGTGGAGGGAAGCTGTTCACATGATGATCAGAAAGCAAAGAGAGAGGTTCCACTTGCCAGATACAAAATATATACCCCTAAGGCACACCTGCAAAGACCCACCTCCTCTAGCCACACCCACCCACCTTCAGCTGCCACCCAGTTAATCCCATCAGAGGATTAATCCACTGATTGGGTTAAGGCTCTCATAACCCAATCATTTGTCCTCTAAATCTTTTTGCATAGTCTCACATATGAGCTTTTGGGGGACACCTAATATCTAAACCGTAACAGAAGGCAAAACTGAGAACTAGGTGTGTGACACAGAGTCTGAAGGTGTGGGTTTCACCTATCATTTTTGCAATACCAGATAGTTTTTGGTCAATGGAAAACCAAGTCCTGTGTTTGAATCACTCATGAGCTCTGTGATCTTAAGTTTTGGAACATCCCTAAGCCTTAGTTGTTGTGATCTCTCTTTGAGATCACAACACACTTGTGAAAACCAGAGAAATTCCCCTTGATGGATCTTTATAAATGGTAGTGTAGTGTGTACTTGTGGCCCCTCCTGGGTGTTCAGTATGACATCTGGCACACAATGATGACTCCTTTTTCTACTGATGGAGGTCATAGGATTTAGATCCGGACAACTCCAAGTTCAAATCTTAGCTGTGCCATGTAGCAGAGGGGTCACTATTTGGTTTTCTGATTTACTCCTTTTAATGCCTTATTAAGGAGGGCACCATAGTTGAAAGTAGTTTGCTCCGGAACATGGGATGAGAGCCACAGACATTCACAGGCATTTCCAGGCTGTGCAAGAGTTTGTCACCAGTGAATAGCTGTGCAGTGTCCCTCTTTCCACCATGACCATCCCATTCTCTCTTAGGTTTATTTGTGTTGTATTTGCAATTTTTGGTCCTATGGGATTTCCTTCCACTGTCCTCTGCTGCAGGAGTTGCTTGTGCAGTAGACTCACATCATGGCAGTAAAACCCCCAGTAGCTCAAATGGAAAGCTAGTGCTGAGGGATGAGCCAGGTCTTCCACAGATAAGTGTGTGGGAACTTTTCATGGGGCAGGTAAGAAAGGGGATTGGGACAGGCCAGGGTCACTGACCTCATAGAAGTGTGCTTTGGCCTCTATTACTCTTGCTATAGCTATTGTCAGTGCTGCTGGGGATTGAACCCAGGGGCACTCTATCCCTGAAGTACATCCCCAGCCCCTTTTATTTTTTATGTTGAGACAATGTGGTGCTAAGATGCTGAGGCTGGCTTTGAACTTGTGATCCTCCTACCTCAGTCTCTTGAGTTGGGATTACAGGCCAGCACCAGTATGCATGCCATTCCTTGGCATTTTTAAGAGAACATTTAGTATGTTAAAGGATTTTTATCCTCAATTTCCTTACATATAAAAATGTCTGAAGCAACAGTACTTGCTTCATGGCTAGAGTGGCTTACTTTCTGGTTGGCCCAGTGGAAGCTCTGTTTATGTCTATATTCTAGCTTATTCTTCTAGTATCCATACTGTCCCCTTCCTTTTTCAGAGGTGTTTTGGTTTGGAGGACCAAACCAAATATTTGTGAATATTGAGTGAGACATTTTAAGTGAGCCCAAGCCAGACCTCAATTAAGGACTTCAAAAATGACCTCAAGAAATGTCTATTGAATGAACTACATTTATAAAAGTAAAAGTTCTAGGATGTTTGAAGGCAGTGCCAAGATTGTAGGCACTTACTAGGGCAGGTAAAACATGTTAATATGTATGCAGAATGTAAAGAAATACCATGGGTGAGGTGCACATGAAGCCCTGGTGGCCTGTGTGTACCTGCCAGATCATGTGCAGAAGAAGCTCATTGGAAGTGCTTAGTCTCAGCTGAGACCTCAAAGGATGGGAGGCTTAGACCAAGGAGCCATAGGGCAGCCCTGTCTAATAATAGATAAGAAATGAGATTGATTCTCTGTCCTTGTGTGTATGTTAGCTGTGTTTCTGAATCTATTATTTTCCATACAGTGGTCCATCTTGATAACAACTTCTTAACAATAACTGTGGAAGTCCAGTGCTATTCTATATTCAGTGCCAGCATGTCCCCGGAGTCACTTACACTTATCCTTTCTAATGAATTTCCACTGAAGACAGGTTTTGTTTAGTTCCCAGGAAGAACAACTCAGTTGCCGTTTAGAGCTTCTGTTTTGTTTGGTATGAAAACTAATCATTTTCAGGAACTATGGTAAGGAGTTGCCACCCAGAGGGTGGGTATTCCGTCACTCATGGGAAAGGTAAACTTTGCAGTGACCAGGCAGGTAAGTGGCACCTTTTCATAGACTAAGGTAAAAGGTAGGTCAGCGTTCCAATAGCTGCTCATTTCCACCCTGGAAATCTTTCTCCTTGGCCATAGCTTAGCAGCCTCACTTGGAGAATTATTAGTATTGACAGTTGGACAGAACCCTAAGGATACATTTGTCCATCACTGTGACACACTTTTATATTCATTCGTTGGATAGCATATCTCAGGTGCACCTGTGAATGAACGAGTGCAGACTCCAGCACGGGTCTTGGGAATGGAAACTTGAATGCAGTATGGTTCCTGCCTCTGGGAGGTCAGATAAGTAATCTGACCAGTATGTAGAAGTATGTGCAAAAATGTCTGATGGCTCTGAATGGATGTGACTAACTCAGGGACCTGGAGAAACTGCAGAGATAAAAACGATTGTTTTTTTTTTGGGCACTGAAGGATGAGTGGGCATTTGTTGGGCTAGAGGAGGAGAGGATATTTATGTTGGGGAAATGACTTGAACAGAGACATGGAAGTAAGAAGTGCATGGTGCCTTGGAAAATTGAAATTATGGGGAATGCATTGCAGAGCAGAGAGGCTCTGGAGATGGGTGGACAAAGGCCTTGATTGAGGCTTCACACTGAAAGTAGCATCCACTAGGGCAGTGAGAGGACTGAACCTGTTTCAGGAGAACATCTGATTGTGGTGTGCTGGGTGGATTGAACCCACCAATACAGTATGGCCCTTTTTTCCCAGTCCCCACTTTTTTTGAGGGACTGTAATAAACCCAGGCCAAAGATAAAGCAAAGCTGAATTAGGGCTGAGGCAATGGATCTGAGAGATAATTCATAGATAGAATAGAAGTCACTCAATATTCTCATTTTACATAAGAGGAATCTCAGGCCTCTAGAAGGTGACACATGCAGAGTCCGCAGCCTGGTCCTGGCATAACCCTGAGGTGATCCCATTCTCCGCTCAGAGTCTTAGAGGGGTACAGAAGGCATGGCTTTTGAGAGAACTCAACACCCTTTTGATCTTACACGGATTTCACGAAACCTCTTATTCTGCATGGGATGGGCTCTTATTGGAGATGTGGAACCTCTGATCACTAGGGATAGTCAAGCAGTGACTGATTGGAATGTTACAGTGAAAATTCAGGCTTTGGTTGAAGACTGATCTAGAAGGTCTTTGAGGCCTATTAACCCTGACCTTTTATTTCAAATTTATTTTTAATTCCTGTGGAAATATATTTATAGCAGTCTTATCTGGGGCCACCTGTTCATTTGGCTTATCAAGGTTATTTGAGCCAAATTGGACTACAGGCAAAGTGGAAGATTGGGTTCTGGGAATGGTGGGTTGTGTCATGCAGTAGTGTGAGGGAACAACTGTTTGGTGACAGGGAGATCTCACCAGGGAGATCTCTGACCTAGAATAGCTTCCATGATCCTGATCAAAATGGAACCTACCATTATGGTATGGCCCTTTCTTCCAGTCACCATTTTTTTTTTTTTTTTAATAGTTAACCTTGTGTTTTCTCCCCGTTGGTGCTGTGAGGTAGTTATTGTTATCATCTAAGTACAACTGGTCAGGACCTTGAGGCTGAGAGAGGGTGAAAGCCTTGCCCAGGACCTAAGGTAGATACTGAGCCAGGACTTAAGTTTTCTGTTGGTGCAATGCCAGATTCTTCCTGTTGCTGGCCTGTGCAGGTCTCCAAGTCACTCTAGCTTTTTGTTCATATTCATATCTTCAGCCTCCAATGCAGTTCCTGACATGTGGTAAGAATTTAATTAATGTTTATTGAGTGGACATGTGAATGAATGAATAATAAAAATGTAACAAATGACAACTCGGGTTTAAAGAACATATTTAGTAATAAAAAGATCGAACACTTCCAAACATTAATTAAACTGTTACCAAAAGACAATGAAAAAGAATTAATTTAGAATACATTTATTCAACTTCATTAAAAAGAAAAATCAAAACCCTTTTACCCAAATACCTCTTCGGATATTTTATATGCCCATGACTCTAGTCTTTTTTCCACATTTTGTATTGGTGCATTATTATTGTACATAATGGTGGGATTTGTTATATATTCTTACATGCACATAATAACAATATAATTTGGCCATTATCAGTGCCCAGTATTTCCCTGCTCCATCCCCTCCTCTCTTCCCCTCCTTCTCCTAGTCTACTTAACCCCCTTCAATTTTCATAAGATCCCCATATCTTTCTTTTCTTTTTTTCCTCTCTAGCTTCCACATAGAGAAGAATGAGAGAAATTAGAGAAAACCCATGACCCTTGACCTTCTGAGTTTGGCTTATTTTTGCTTAATATAGTGTTCTCAAGTTCCATCTATTTTTCTACAAATGACATAATTTTATTTCTTTAATTACTGGATAAAACTATTATGTACATATACCACATTTTCTTCATTTCTTTGTCCCTTGATGAACATTTAAGGTATCACTCTGATCTTAACTCCCTAAAAATGTATGTCCATTTTTTTTGACACGTGAATGATGTTTGTGTATATTTAATGTTATTACAAAAAGTTCTTCCCTGTTTTTGTCTTATGTTTTTATTTTATGTGACTAAAGATTTGTTAAAATCAATAGTCCTAGTGTAGGCATTATCCTTATAGGCACTAGGATAGTTTCACTTTTAAAAAGATCAAATGCAATTCAATATGTTTAAAAATGCAGTAACAAACATCCGTGGGCCATAACTTTTATTCCCTTCTAAATTATTTCCTACAGGCAGTTATTTCTTTGGCACTTCACTTTCCCCCAACCATTTTGTCTCGTATATTATGTGTTTATCTCCCAGGGATGTAGTAGAACTGTACGGATGCTTTGGGAGTCAAGTTTAGATTCAAACCATAGCTTTTCCACACATCAGCTCTATAACCTTGTACCTGTGACTTAACCCTTGTGAACTTCTGTTTCCTCATCTGTAAAAGGGGAGAAGTGTGCCTTTCATGTGACATGACCATGGGAGGAATTCTGCGGTCAGTGTAGTAAAGCACCAGAGCCTGCTATGTGGGGCCACTGAAATACGTTATTCCTCTTCTCTTTGATGGGTTCTCTGTCTCAACCCACCATTTAGTCAGATGCCTGAGCTCTTTTAACTTTCATTTCTCTATTGAGTGTGGTCCATAGTAGACCTTAAATAAGTGCTGATAGACTGGTTATTTCAGATTTTTTTTTTTAAGAGGAGAATTACAGGCACAGAAGTCCCACATATTTCTGTTGCTTTTCATGTCAGTTGCCATTCAGCCTCCAGAAACTAGACTGCTAATTTGCAGAGTCATTTGCAGTGTATGAATCAACTTGTTTCTCTGTATCTTCACCACGATTTAATTTTATAACTTGCATTTGTCTTAGCAATTAAATTAAATTAATATGTAAGAAGTGATATTTCATTATTGCTTTAATTTGCATTTCTTTAGAAAGTAAAAAAAAAAAATCCCAAGTAGTGGCTTAGGGCTTGTATTTCTTCTTGTGTCATTTGTTAAATGACAGTATTTAGAAATGTTCTAGGCTGGAGAAGCTTGGTAAGAAAGGGCTAAAAAATTGGTGAGTGTTTTGAGTTGCCTGCATGTTATTCATGGCATTCATCAGTTCATTTGGTGGTTATTGAGCACCTGCTGTATGCAGGCAGTACTCTAGGGGCTGTACATATATGATGAAGAATAATATAAATGAATGGAGTCAGGATCTCTAATTCAATCTCATTTTATACCTGAGGCCTAGAAAAGTCAGGTTAATTACTTGGGGTCATACAGCTTGTTCAGCTGTTTATTCCAACAGTAATGATTTTATGGAGACATCCTGGAAGTTTCAGTTTTGTGATATTAAACAAATCCTCAAGCTGCGTCCATGCTGAGTTCTGATTTTTGGTTTAGAAAATATGGTCATGGGTCTTCTGAAGTGTATCCCTTCCTAGGTCTCTCTGGTGCTTTAATGTACATTCATTCTTCAATAAACAAAGAATACTAAAACAGGACCAGAAAACAAAAGAACCCCAATCCAAGTAGCTTGGACCAATTGTGAACTTTTTTGAATATGTTTTGGTAGATGGGGGACAGATGACATACTTCCCTACAACATAAAATAGTCAATTTAGATTTAATAAGGCAGTTATCTTCAGGTAATAAAAATTCAACTAACTTGCCATAACTATCTTGTTTAGTCAATTAAGAGCCTCATATTCCTCACTTGCTGGGTAAAATTTAATAGAACTTCAGTTAAGCATTTATTGCTTATTTAATTCAAAATTAAGTTAATCACCACAGTTAGTAACAACCACTGAGTATTTAATTAACATTCAGCAAACTATCTTATTAAGTCTAAATTAGATACAGACAGGTCTTGTTTATCCCCATTCGTTTGTGCACACATTTCCCCCATCTTACCCCAAAGGGCCTTTGGTTTTCCCATGACTTTCCTTTTCTGACTTGTTTCATTTTCTTCTTGTTGACATCCAACTTGGATGAAGGAAGAGGAGAAGAGGCAGGAGTTGTCATGCTATGGGAACTTTAGGCTTGAGGTAGAGCTGAGAAACTTCTCCATTCGGTTCTGTTTCATTCCATTCCATTCCATTCCATTCCATTCTGTTCCATTTCATTCCGTTCTGTTCCATTCCATTCCATTCCATTTTTCAAGATAAATGAGCACTTTCTCTGTGTGAGGCATTCTTTTAAGCACTGAGGAAGAAGTACAGGTCATCTTGACATGTTTGGTTTCATTGTCTTGTCTAAATGAGATGATTGGTTTTATTTTATTTATACAACACCTGTGGCCCACGGTGTGCAGGGCCCTTGGCTGGGTGTGGTGGATGCCAGTGATTCTGACAAGACTCAGGGTCTCCCATGGGAGGTGCTGTCTGGAAGCATGATGTTCCTTTAGAATACTGTGATTCCATGAGACAGTGTTTCCCAGAATTTAAGGCTTTCCTTTAGTGATCAAACATGCTTTGGGAAAATTGCTGTGGCCCATGGATGCTTCCTATCAGCCTCTCACAGCTAAGGAAGGGTGTGTGGACATTAACCCTTGTAACAGTGACACAGGGTCAGAAGTTCTCTTTTGCTTGAAAGGCAGGCAAAGTGGGAGACTTGAGATACAAGGACCACATGGCTGGTGCAGCTAGGAAGTCTGGGCAGGCCTTCTTCCTGGAGAAGAGGTGACCTTGTGTGACAGAGCAGCATGGAGGGTGGCCACAGTGTCACCAGGAGTGAACAACAGTAAAATTCTGACAAGGCTGATTGGGTGGACACACCCTGACACATTGCTGTAATTTAAACCTGTTTTGTTACAGCCTGAATCTGAAGAGGTGGGAAGCAGATGACTTTTTTGTTGTGGAACTCTAGGTTTTAGGTTTTGTTCCACCTGAGCGACTGCCCATCTATAGAAGCCATCGCTGATATTCTTCCAGAGGGCCTTTTGATTCCTCTGTTTGTGAACCACAAAATCTTTTAGGAGTCTTGGCTCCTTCGTGGACAGCTTCTTCTGTGTACCCTGCCATTCACCATGTACTCTGCCTTTTCTTCCTCCCTAGCTTCCCGTATTGTCTTGAATCCCCCCATGTCTCTATTTTTTATTCTTATCCATCTGTATCATCATTTTCACCCAAGCCAGGCTACTCTTTTATATTTTTCATTTTTATGCTTCATTTAAAATAATGTGGCTAGTATTCTCTCCAGTTGCAAAAAGATGGGATGTGTTAGACAAGACAGAGGATAATATATAAATTTGGTCCATCATACCCTGGGGACTGGGCATCAAGCTGTGTTCTTTCAGGGTCTCAGCAATACATGCCTGTTTCCTGTGTCTGAAAAGGGGCACAGGCAAAGGAGTAAAGAGACCTGGTTTTATTTCTGATTCCATTTTGGGCATGAGTTTTCCCGTCTGAATAGCAGTTTATCCATCAAAATGTTAGTATTAGGTTGGGTGTACTCTCAGGGCCTTTCAACTAGAAATTGTTGAGTTTAAATATTTACTAAGTCAACAGATGCTGAAGAGAGCCTGGCTTGTTGAACAGATATACATTTTAGTACCTAACAACATGAGGGAACTCGCACAATGAGCTTAGCTCCATGCCCACACAAGGTAGGCAGGCATTCCATGAATGCTGGTTCTCCGACAGCGTGACTCCTTTTGGGTTCATGTTCTTCATATTGCCTCTTGCTTTGTAGTCACATTTTCTCTTTGGCCACCCAAGCTTACTTCTCTTTTATCTCTACTGTTACTGCCGTGAGTTTTCCTGACCCATTTCCCAGCTGGATTGCTCATTATTCCTTATCTCATGTCCCTTTCTGGCTCTGCCCATGGATGGTGTCCACTTGGGCACCTTCTCAAAACAAATGACTCCAATGGTGGGCAGATGGTGGGGGTTGTTGATCTGTCCAGCAGAAGATCTTTCCAAGGGACCATCTGTACTTCAGAATATTTTTTTTATTGAATAAATATTCAAAAAATATTATTCACTGGGAGAGACCAAGTCTTGCTCTCAGTGTGCCCCATGGTGGAGGCAAAAAGCTTACTGAAATGCTTTCTTTTGACACTTGGTGAAACCATAGTTTATGAAGTACTTTGTAGTTCAGAGAGGAACACTTTTTTTTCCCCCCTAATTAAGACAAGACACTGTTGGGTTATTGGCATGGATGCTTGAGTGTCTGGCACAACAGGTCCAGTGCAAAGCATAAGCTTATTTCACGGGCCTTGAAAAAATCAGCCTCCATGTTTAATTTTACCATCCACCTGAACTGATGCTTTAGGGATGAAGAGCTGTCGCTGGACAGTTGTCAAGGGGCAGACCGGGGCCATGAGGTAGGCTAGTAGTGCAAGTCTTGAGGATTGGTGTGCTGGAGACATGCAAAGGACAAGTCCAGCGTTGTGTTCAGATGCAGACGGGCTATTGGCAATGGCAGTGAGGTTTGGTTCTGCAGTAGAGATTTTCAGAATTTAGGAATTTGCCTTAGAATCCTTTCGCTTCCTCGTTGTATTAAAGGTAATATTTGTCTTTCAGTCTTTCTGGTTAACTTTTAAGGTGTCTCCATAGACAGGCCTACTTAGAAATTTCCAGAAACATTTTGAAAGCTTTGGTCTGAATATGTAGTGCTTAAGGGCATGGACTCTGGTGCTACATTGCCTGGATTTGTACCCTAATTCTGCATTAATATTTAATGCAGGGCTGGGGGGGCGCTCAGTGAAAGAGTACTTGCGTAGTATGTGTGAGGCACTGGGTTCGATTCGCAGCACCACATACAAATAAATAAAATAAAAGTCCATGACAACTAAAAAAACATTTAATGCAGATATTACTTGCACTTGTTACTAAGTTTCTTTAAGCCTCTGTTACCTCATCCACAAAATGGGGATAAGAAAATTATGTATCTCATCGTGAGGAATAAGTGAATTCATACAAACAAAGCCTCACACATGATATGTGTTCATAAAGTGTGTTATCCTCATTGAGTCATAAAGTGGTGGGTTTTTTGGTTATTTTTGTCTTTTCTAATAAACTTTTATTTTTGGAATAATTTTAGGTGTACAGAAAAGTTGTAAAGATTACCCAGAGAATTTTCATAAACCTCTCACTCAATGTCCCTCATTTTGAATGTCTTATGTCACCATGGCACATTTATCAAAACTAAGAAACTAACATTGGAACATTCCTGTGAATTCCCTCCTGTGTCTGTTTAGATGCCACCAGTTTTTCCATCAACTTCCTTTTCTGTTCCAGGATCTAGTACAGGGTACCACATTGCATTTAGTCCTCATAGCTCCCCGCTGAAGAGTGGTTCTAGGACTTTCATTTTCCTTACTGTTCAGAGAAGGATTCTTTGTAGGAAAGTCTATTACCACCTGTAATGTAGAATGATTAAACGAGAAACTGCAATGTGGAGTGGAATGAATGGGACCCACTTTTCTTTCTGTCCTTGTTTTTCTTCCCCAAAGGATCTTTTGCAAAGCAGGACTTAAAAATTGCTACAGTCCAGCCTCCTTGTTTTCAAGGGAGGAAACTGTTTTCCCTGCCCCTTGCAAAGTGTAATGACAATGCTCGAGAAAGCTGAAGTCCTAGAGAAGGCCAGCAACAGATCTTGGAGATCCTTGACATTGTTTCTGTTGAATGAGCAAGTAATAGTCAAGAACTTTCAGAAATCGGGGTTTGGCTGCAAGGTCTTCCACAATTTCCCTCAGTTTTCGTTATCTATAAAGTGGGCTCATTGATTAGCAATATCATAGAGGATTAACTCTCAACAGAATGCACAGTTTTACCTCATGAACTTTAAGTGAGCTGAAATGTTCATGTTTAACACAGTTGGGAACATAGTAGGTTCTCAATAAATGTTTAAAAGAGAAGCCTTGAAAGTTAGGAAAATTTCCTTAGGACTTACTTTAGGAAGTCAGGGACATGTCAATGCAAAACTAAAATGAGACATTGATGAGAAAATGTGTGATCTTTAGAAGGGGAACCAGTGTCTGAGTTTCTGATAAGCAGGATATATGCTGTTTATATTCTTGGATGCATTTATCATACAATACAACATTATGTTGTATTCTGACTTTCACACAAATTGGATCCTGAAACTTCTTACAGGAATTAAAAATACAAACTCGTGGGCAGCATGTGTTTTATAAATTACAGAAAACAGAAGTGTAAAGACATGGCACAGCAAGTACAATGAAGCCTGAGACAGTCACTGGTACCCAGAGGGATGTGTGGATGAAGGAGCCAGGATGGCACAGGAGCCAGGAGCTGGATGAGCCACAGGTGCCCAGCTCCATCCTCAGTATGTGGATGGAGCAAGACAGATGGGATGTCTCCAGCAGGGAGCCTGCCTCAAGGAACTGAGGGCCAGGCAGAGGCCAAAAGTCCTGTGTATGGCTTTGTGTTTTTTTAAAAGTTTATTTAATTTTTATTCTAATTTGTTAAATATGACAGCAGAATACATTATAATTCATAGTACACATGTAGAGCACAATTTTTCACTTCTCTGGTTTTACATGAAGTAGAGTCACATCACTCGTGTTCATACATGTACTTAGGATAATGATGATTAATGATGTCCATCTCATCCCACCATCTTTTTTACCCCCTTGTTCTCTCCCTTCCTCTCCCTCCCCTTTGCCCTACTAGAGTTCATCTAATCCTCCCATGCTCCCCCTTCCAACCTTACTATGAATCAGCCTCCTTTAATCAGAGAAAACATTCAGCATTTGTTTTTCTGGGATTGGCTAACTTCATTTAGCATTATCTTCTCCAGCTCTATCCATTTACCTGCTGTGCATGGTTTTCTTATTCTGCGTGTCTGGTCCTGTCCAGCAGGGCCAGCTGACTTTTGGAAACTCATCTCCATCACTTTCCTTCACTCTCACCATTGTCCCAGCATTTCTCCATTTGGATTCCTCATCACCTGTTTGAATCCAAGCCGACCTTCAAGGTACAGCATTGTAATACATCTCCTCCATGAAGCAAGCTTGCCTTTCTGTCCACCCACACTAAGCAGGGAGCCATGGCTTCCTCTTTAAGTGCCTCCCTGCCCTTTATCTGTACTGCACACTTGACCCTGAGTGCTGTACTTCTTCTTTTGTAGTTACCAATTTGCCTGTCTTAGTTTTGGCTTTTGATTTTTTTAGAACATTCATTCCTGCCTGGAATTTGGCAGACATGTAGCGTACAGTAGTTGACTGGATGGATGGACAGGTTGGACGTGCCTCTCCTCAACCTTCATTCTTTTAGAGTAGGAGTTTAACTTGTTCAGCTCTGCATCTCCCAGCCCCAGCCCTGCGTGCACTCATTCATTCATTCATTCCACAGTGGAGTTTCAGACTCCATGTCAGAGTTGTAGCAGTGAACACAAAGAAAATAGTACCTTTGGGATGTGTTTTTTTTTTTTTTTTGCATTTAAAAAAAAATTTTAATTTGTTATATATGATAACAGAATGCATTACAATTTATATTACACATATAGAGCACAATTTTTCATATCTCTGGTTGTACGCAGAGTCATATCCTTTGTGTCTTCATACATGTACTTAAGGTAATGATGACCATGTGTTTTTATACTTACTAGGTTTCACTTTTTTTTTTTTTTTAAACAGATGAGGACCAAGCAAGGAATGTTTGTTTTGTTTACAAGTTTCTCTGCCTGGCATACAAAGCAAATGTTCTTTTATTCACTCAGATGGGTTTGTACTATACAGAGATCACTGGGCTTAGAAAGACCCTGTTCTCAGATGTTAGGGCAGTTTCTCACTGACTTCCTCAGTGATAAACCACCTTTTCAACTTTTTAAAAAATAGTTGCAAGAATGTTAAACAACTACCCTCTCTGGTACCAGGAACTCCATAGTCCCTCATATCTGGTTTAGAACAGAATATGTATTTTCTATCTGGAAAGTAAGAAAGTCTAACGAAAAGGTAGTTAATGTTTAGTTGAGATTTGTAAAACAACATCTAATAAAATTAATTTGTTTTAAAAAAAGATAGTGCCAGGATGCCAACGTGTTCATGTTTGATCGTCCTTGCTAATGTTTTAACTTCTTTTTTTTTTTTTAATACAGTGACAAAATGTGTACTGCAGAGATGATAGATGGAGAAAAGAAGTGCAGGGCCGGAAACTGCCTATGTCTAGGGCCCCCTGTATTAGTCACAGGAGGAAGCGTCAGACATGACCACATGAGCTGGCCAGCTGACTTAGGTTCATGCTAGATCCAAGTCAGAGTGCCAAGATAGGGAGGGGTTCCCGGATGCTGAATTACAGAAGCTTAAGGTGCTCAGAGTGGTAGAGCCAGAAAGATCATAGAAGTGGTCCAGCCGAGTGGTTCTCAAACTTGATGGAGCATCAGGCTCATTTTGGTGGAGTTGCTGGGCTCTGTCCTGAAGGCTCTAGTACAGTAGATCAGGTGGGGACCATGGACTTGCGTTTCTAACCATCTCACAGGCACTGCCATTGCTGAGATCCACTGATAATGTCCAGCTGTTTCCCCCCTCCCCCTCTTTTTCCCTTTTTTAAAAAGAAAGAAATGGGAAGATGAGATGCAGCAGATTGGTGGAGAGGACTTGCCTAGAGTCACACAGCCTGTCAGATTAGCCAGAGTCCGAAGTTCTGACTTGCAGACTGCAAGTCAATTGCCACCATTCAGAACAGAACTTTTAGTTCTAACTTGAGAGTGTAACTAGGTTGTACCAGCTTGGCTCAATCTGGTTGAAGTCTTATTTTTCAGGGTCAGTTATATTGTTTTGCCCAACTAACCCACATTTATTGACCAGTGCTTTGCACTCAGGTCATGTTTGGACCAGAGGTGGCCTTCTGTTGTAGTGGTCTCAGAGTATGGGCTTCAACTGGTCAGATGGCCAGTCCTTACTTTTTTAGTTTCTCATCTGGCAGCAAAGACAGTCTTACCTCCTAGGGCTACAAGTAAAAGGCTGAGAAGGCACGTGCCCTCAGGGTGTATTCTGTGAGAGGGGCTCTTCTCACAATCACTATAAAAGAAGTGGTTCCACCCTCTTATGCATGAGCAGCTTCCAGGATGATAGAACGGAAGGAGAAGGCTAGAGTTTATTGGAACAAATACAAGGCTTGGGAAATTTGTGTGGAAAACAAACAAACAAACAAAAAAGAACTTGGACTAGAAGGGCACTGGATATGATTGCTATGTTTTCCATGATGGGCTTAGGAACTGGAAAAGGCCTGGCTAGAAGTTGGAGGCTCTGTGGAAAATAAACATGAGATCTTACTTGAGCCTGTGCTTCTTCATCTATAAAATGGGGTGATGATGTATGATTAAATGATGTTATCTACTCTGTCTGGATTGAGGATTAAAGAACTTGGCTGTGGGAAGGTACTTCATGGTATAAAGTACTAGAGAAGTTCACAGTGTTCATACGACAGGAATGCACTGAAGATCTGGAGAGGAATGAGGGATGGAGAGATGGAGCTGCCCAGAGAACTGTGGAAGGCCTTCCTTGGGGAGGACTTTGATGGCTGCTGCCACAGTTGAGACAGGGACACTGGTAGTATGTGACTACCAGTGTGTGGTGTGCTTTCCCAAGGTCTTGGAATCCTCCTTTCTTCAGATCACACCTCAAGAAAATACCATCTCATTCCCCCGGTATCTGTCTTCTGCCCACTGTATCCAATCCTTCTTCCTCAGTTGGAATTAAACCCCTAGCAATCATTTTCCTCTGGTTCCCTTAACCTTGGGTCACGTTGTTGGTTAGTCAGAGTGAGATTCTAAGAGATGTTCTGCTTTTTACAAAAGCAGATCCACAGCCACCTTGTGGAGCAGTGGAGGGTACTTGTGACTCCATACTTGTTCTCTGCCATTCCAGGGAATGGAGACAAACGAATAAAGCATTGTTTGGGCTGTCTAGGAGGTTGTGGTCAGCACCAGAAACTGACAGGCAAACCAAATGAGGCAGTGGGAGGAGGTGAAGTACTGTAGGATGGTATCTGTGGATAACGTGTGGAGAAGTGTCCCATAGCAGAGCAGTTTAGAGAGCCCATCAACATTGCAGATTGATGGTGCTGTGGACATGCAGGCATATTTGAGAGAGAGGGGTGAGGGGAGGGAGAGGAGGAGGAGAATGGAGGGGGGGAGAGAAAGAGAGAGAAAGAGAGAGATTGATTTTGAAAGCATAGAGGTAGCGTTGACATAGCCACCATCGTCCCCATTCTCTGTTAGTCATAGAAGCATGCCACCCCAAGGGGTTTTGAATTTGCCACCCCTGAAAAACCAAGCACTGAATCTTGCCTGATGGTCTCTTTTTGTGTTGAATCCTGTCTTTTTGATGGAGTATCTTTGCCTGCCTCATGTTCACACCTCTGATGGGCAGACTCCCTCATAGCTCTGTGGCCTCCTCCCAGACCCCTGCGCTCAGCTGTGCAGGTCATTTCCTGCCTTGGACCCACCCAGGGGACTTGGGAGGCTGGCCAGACCTTTTCTCCCTTGGTTTCCTGTGATTCTGGAGCCCCTCCCCTTCAGGGTGTCTGTATCTGGGACACACTTTTTTGGCCAGTACATTTTCTGCACTTAGAGTTTCTTCTCTTGCTCTCATATTTCCATTTAAAGCCCTCTTGAGAGATCTGAGTGTCTCCTGCCAACAGCATTCCTTATAGTTTACTGGTACCCCTTTTCTTGTCCTGCTAGGAATCCAGCCACGAGTGGACTTTAGTACAGTCTCTCTGTAGCCTCTTGTCTCCTCCAAGATTGTGACTGCTGGCTGTGAGAAGTGACAGCATGACCCCTTCTTCTTAACTCATAGCTAGTGAGACCACACTAGTTTTCAGCATCTTGCTTTTGCTCCCTTGGGTGACACTTTCTTCTTCCTCCTCCTCTTCCACTCAGGGTCATCCTGCCTGGGGTCCATGAGTGACAATGGCATCTTCGGTCTCATCTTTGCATGACATCTGGGCTTCACAATCAGAGGTTTCTTGTGAAGTAACCTAGAGGGTTGGTTGAGTCTGCTTTTAGGAGGAAGTCAGATTGGTTTGTTAGTGATCTTCGGACAATAAGAATATGTTGGTTTGATTTATCAACTAATTTTATTTCCAGACACAAAATATACATACAACCTTGTCAGAAGAAAATAACAGAGAACCATTTTATGAATGGACATGGGTGGAAGACTCTAAGTTATCAGTTATTTTCTGGCTCTGCCCCACAAGGGTTCTGTGTCTGTGCTCCCATCTACATCTGGGGAAGCTCTTCTTCGCTTCTCAGCAGTCCCCTGCCTTCTCACTCCATCTCCTGCGGGTTGTGGATCAGGTGCTTCATGGTGTACACCTTAGCCCCACCATTGTCTGACCTTGACCTTGCCTTGGTTTTCAGGATTTTCTCCTCTTCCCTTGCCAGTCATATCCCTGCTTCAGCTCCCCAGAGTGAGTTGCTGGTCCCGCTGTCCTGCATAACTTTATGTCCTAACACATACTCCTTTGCTGGTCCCAGGGCCCTTCCTCTTCATTCTTGTCAAAGTACAACATAGACGTCTTCCCTGACTTGAGTCTCCTCTGACTTCCTCAGGAAGAACTGCAGGCCAAAAACAAGCCCTAGTTTTATGATGTGTGGTGTTTTCTGTAATAAGAGTAAGCACATGCTTATAATAGAAAATTTCAAAAATACAGAACCATATAAAGAAGAAAATGAGAGTCACTCATAAGTTCGCTCTTTAGAGACGAGCACTGTTATGTTTTTAATACTCTAGTGAGTAGTTCCTCTTTATTTTTTATGCATTTACATTGTGCTGTCTTGAAATCTTACTATTTGTATAGTTTTATATCTTGTCATGGTACTAAGAAGCCTTCCTACATGTAATTTTTGATGATTAGTACATTATTCCTTCTTAAGAATACACCAGGATTCTATTTTTCACCACTTTAAAGAGCACTGTGTTGAACACCCATTTTATACATTTCTTTTTCAGTGACTCATTATTTTCTAAGATAGAGTATGAGGATTTAAATTGCTTGCACAAAGGTCAAGAACTATTTTTACTTTTAATTTCAAGAGTAACTTGTGGTCATTGGAGAAAGTTGGGAACATCTGGAAATATACAAGGAAGAAAATAAAAACCACCTGTAGCCACTTGCAATAACCAATGTGAAATTTAGTGTTAATTGTATATGTATCTCTGTCTTTCCACCCCAGGGGTTGGCAAACATCTTCTGTAAAGGACCAATTAGTAAATATTTTAGGCATATAAGGTTTCAAGGTCTCTGTTTCTTCTTATTCTTCCTTCTCTTCTTCTGCTTTAACATAAAAAATTAAAATAAAAAGATTCCTTTTGGCTAGTAGATTGTAAAAATAGAGTTTTGCTGACCTGGTTCTAGCCTCTTGCACATACTATTTTGTAATTGTTCTCTGTAATTTGTCTACCTCATCACAGTTCCTCATGGTTTTCTCTTTTAGGCTACTGAATTATAATTAATAGCTTTCTGGGATGGCCATGGCACCTTGGCTAAGATATTGACTCTAAACATGTTTTATTGTGAATATTTGCTGAGACATGTCTTTTCTTTTTCTTTCTTTCTTTCTTCTTTTTTTTTTTTTTTTGCTCCTCCTCCTCCTCCCTCATCTCTTTCTAGCCCAGTACATTTCCCTGAGTGATGCTTAATAGGTTCTCAGCTTTTGTTCTCAGGCTCCAAGTTGACTCCTACAAAATGCCTACATTCAGAATTTAGGCACTTTAGGTTTGTCTCTTGGACCAGCAACATTAGTATCACCTGGGACTTATAAAAATTCGGAATTATAGCCCCACACCAAAATCTGCATCTTGGTTTCTTTTTCTTTTTTGGTACTGGGGATTGAACTCAGGGGTACTTGACCACTGAGCCACATCCCCAGCCCTATTTTGTATTTTATTTAGAGACAAGGTCTCACTGAGTTGCTTAGCACCTTGCTTTTGCTGAGGTTGGCTGCCTTTGAACTCGTAATCCTTCTGCCTCAGTCTCCTGAGCTGCTGGGAGTACAGGTGTGCGCCACTGTGCCTGGCTTAAAATCTCAACACATTCCTCAGGTGGTTTTCATGCACATTATATTTTGGGGAAACAGTACTCTACAGCTCATCTCTCTATTGCGCATACACTTATTTATGGGTATCACGACTCTGTCTTTCCATTGCTGGAAGCTTCCTGTGAATGGACTGGTATTCGTTTAGGAATCGATCTGAGAAGCCGGCACAATATGTTTCACGTGTGGTACCAGCTGCCATCTTGCCTAGTGGAACCTATTTGGCTACCATTACTTTTGTTTGGGGGTGGATGTGATGGTGGAAGGAGCAAACATTTAATTAGCACCTGCTGTGTGTTAGGCCCTGTGCCAAGCTCTTGGCACATGTTCTCCCATATGAGGCATGATAATATTGACTGAAAGGGACATAGGGATGTATATGGCCAGCAATTGTTAACCACCAGAATTAGAGAAATTTAAAAAAAAAGTATATATAAAATTATATATATGTTATGGTTTGGATGTGAGGTGTCCACCAAAAGCTCACGTACGAGACAGTGCAAGAAGGTTCAGAGGAGAAATGATTTGGTTGTGAGAGTCTTAATCCAATCAGTGATTTAATTTCCTGATGAGGATTAGCTGAGTGGTAACTTAAGTGGTAGGGTGTGGCTGGAGGAGGTGGGAGCTGGGGGCGTGGCTTTGGGGTATATATTTGTATCTGGTAAGTGGAGACCACTCGCTTTGCTTTCTGATCACGTGAGCTGCTTCTCTCCGCATACTCTTCCACCATGATGTTATGCCTCACCTCGAGCCCCGAGGAATGGAGCCAGCCTTTTATGGACTGAGACCCCTGAAACCGTGAGCCTTCAAATAAACTTTTCCTCCTAAAATTGTTCTGGTCAGATCTTTTAGTCACAGCAGTGAAAAAGCTGACTAAAACTATATATACTAGCTCAGTCGCAACCCTTGTTTTGAATTGGAATCTCTGAGAAATAGGGTTTGTCATGAATATTTAGAAAAATGTCCCTCAGCGTTTCTGTTGGGCCAAGGCTGGTTGAAGAACCAACAGTCTAGGCTGATATCCTGTTGTACAGATTAAAAAAAAAAATGAGGACCAAAGAGGTCAATGAGCCTCCCAAGATCACATTGATTTAAATGGCAAAGTCAGGACTAGGTCGTATGCCATCTGCCTGAGTATACAGTTCACACCTGAGCTGCTCCCAGCCTGCATGGTCAGATTAGAAGTAGATCCGTGATGATGTGGCATCCTTGTCCTTGGTACTTTGAGCCTGACATATCAAAATGCTTCCAGTGACCTGGGAGCTAGGGTTTTAGAGGACAGACACCAAATCCAAGGTGTCATGGCATTTGGTGTCTTCCTTCACCTTTGAAGAGTGGTAGACAGCACCCTGAGAGAAAGTGGAAAAAGCTGTGTTCTCCCTATTATTTTTCTTACTGTCTCCTCAGTGTTAGGGTTATAACTGGGAACCTTCTTGCTTCCAGCTGTGCCTAGTTAGTGGCAAGAGAATGAGATGTTGAATGAGGCTTTGCAAAGACAACCTATGGATGGGCTTACAGAGAGGCCAAGGACGTGATTAGCACTCTAGTTACGTGGCAGACTGGGATGGGAAACAGGAATTGAACTCATTACCATGATGTCTGCCATTTATTGAGTGCTTACTGTGCCAGGCATTCTGCCTGCGTGATTTCCCTTTATCCTGAAACGCTGAGGGACATTTCTCTAAATATCCAAGGCTGTGTGGCCATGAGGCAGGAAGTTGGGGAGGTTTAGTGACTTCTCCAATTGGCGAGCCGGGATGTGAACTCAGTTTTGCTTGATTCCAATAGTCAGGAGACCATGCTTCTCTGGCTGGTTTTGTGCTTATCCCTCTCACCTGCTTCACCCGCCACTTCTAGGTATTTAACCAAAAAGCCCATGGAGACAAATTGAACCCAATACATAAGGACATGTGGTGAGAGATGCCAAAATATGGAGTAACTGCATCAAGTGGTAAAAGATCGATTGCCAATGCCAATCATTGGCAGGATTGTGGAACCTCTTGGTAGGAAACTCAGGTGGCACATGTGATTGGCCATTATAATTTCTCTGGGATTCTAATATATCAGGGATTCCAGGATGTTGTGAATCTAATTGGATGATTCAGGCATGGAGCAATAAAATGTATGTTAGGTAAAAATGTATAGAAGGGCATTCATAAGGCACTGAAATATTTGATTTTTTACGACTTCTCCACCCCCTTCTCCCAGAGCTGAGCTGTTATGGCTTCTTTAGTGCCTGCCATGCACTGTGCTGTTTTCTGTGGGGTGTCCCAAATATGAGAACTTTCCCACAGGGAAAGTCCAGTAGGGGACAGAGGACATGCTCCTGATGAAGGAGAATAAACTATAGCCAGTGCCAGAGAGTATCAGGGAAAGGGGAACCATATGTGCCTCAGAAGCTTGTACGAGGTCTCTGTTCTATGAGACCTTTTTAATATTAGGTTTGGACTTGGCTTTGAAGGCTGTGTGGCACTTCTTTAAGTTGTTGGAGGGTGTCATCAGATCATATACTGAGTGGGCCCCCAGGTGCAAACCCTTAAATGATAAGGGGTTGAAGAGTGAGTTTCTTGGCTTCTTAAAGTTAATAGCGGGTGTCTTACACCACTTTTAATTATTATTTATTTATTTTTTTTCTGATGGTAAGAGAGCAGCAGTGCCTTTTCTAATTCAATAAGCATTTGCAGTGTGGTCACTGTGTTGGAGAAGAGTCGACCTCCAAGGATGAGGAGGAGTTAGACTGAAGAAGAGGCTGGATTCTCCTGCATGGATTCTCCCATCCTATAACCCTTGTTCTACAATGTGCATCCATGTAGATAAAGGGGAACACAGTGTCAGCACCGGGGTCTTAAAAGGCTTCAGATTTTAACATGGTGACAACTAATTGGGGATTATGAGAGAGAGCTATTAAACAAAGCTACACATGTAGTGGGAAATTTTGGAAATCCCTAAAAATGAAGTCTTTGAGAGTGCTGCTCTCAGCTTTGAGAAATGCTCACATATGGCCTTTGACTCATCATTTTAGCTCTGTTTGCGCCTGCCTTTCCTACTCCTTCTGGTGGCAAAGGAGTAAAATGACTTCCGTTTCAGAGTCAAAGGGGCCTGGTTTTACACTTGTGCTCTTTTCTTTTATAGGTCTTGACCTCCAGGAAGTCAAGTTTCTTCTCCCTTAGTTGTAGATTTTTCATCTGTAAAATGGAGGGAAAATATTCTTACCCCGTAGAACAAGGGTTATAGGATGGGAGAATCCATGCAGGGGCTGGGCATGGTGGTGCATGCCTGAAGTCCCAGGGACTCCAGAGGCTGAGCTAGGAGGATCACAAATTCAAGGTCGGCCTGGGCAACTTAGATTCTGCCTCAAAGTAAAAGGCTGGGAATAGAGCGCAGTGGTAAAACACCCCTGAGTTCAATCCCCAGTACAAAAAAAAAAAAAAAAAAAAATCCATACTTTGGCTTGGAAGGTACCCAGTAAGTGAGAGTTATAATCCTGGGTTTTCTCTGCGTGCCTCTATTCCATTTACAGTGGATACTCTTCTCTTCTGTTGGCTGACTTTGTGGCTTTGCTCATGTAATTTCCACCTTTTAGAAAGCCACCTTCCTTCACATCCCTGGTACTCCAGAAGGCAGCAATTCCCTGCCCCTACCTATGATGCACATCACGTTTTATATTGTGCTATGTGTTAGTTTACACCCATCTCCACTGTGGGCTTCCTGAGGTCAGGTTCAGGTTACCTCTACCCTCCCAATAACACTGAGCACAGTGCCTGGCACATTGTGGGTGTCCTGTATATGGTTCTTAAGTGACTGAAAAAAAAAAGAAGGGATCAGGCTGATAACTGGCATTTGCCTGGCTTTAGAAACCTGAGAGGAGAAGGAAGGGTGGCTTAGGAATAGATGCCAGGCTGTGGCTGCTTGTCTCCTCATTTAGGTGCAGGTTGGGATTACTGGAGCCAGAGATCATGGAGACTTCACTACCTCAGGCCTGAATCTGCCTCCTGTAATTACCTCCTTTCTGGGGAACTGGAGTCCTTGTTGTCTGCTAAATATAGCTCTAACCTTAGGCCTTGGTGCTTCTGGGCCACAGCCTTGTGCCAACTATGTTGTCTGTTGATTTTGGGCTTTCCTCTGGGATTCTTTGCATTTTCAAGTTTTTATTAGGGACTGCTGGTTGTTTTGCAGCCAGCAAATAGAGTTGAAGGGCAGCGTGTTCAAAATTTTATAGGAGGATGTATGGAGAGAGTTAAAGAGCTTGGGAAGAGGGGAAGGGGGAAGTTCTTAAACCAGGGCCAAGTGACTTAAAAGGGGACTTTGATGTCATTTGGTTATCTCCAAGAGAGTGACATTTTGTAATGGTTTTCCCAAGAAAACCCCTTCACATTTGACTTTTCTGGGTCATGCTATTTGTAGTTATTCCTATAGCTTGAAATAATTACTCCTTTTTAAATTTTAGACTATACTACAATAGTGCTCATAGTAAAAAATAAAATAATATGAAAAAGTGTTTATAATAAAATAAGGATTTCTTGTTCCCTCTCTTCCCATTGTGTTCCCATTCTCAACAATCACTTGTACCATTTTTTTTTGTTGTTGTTGTTCTTCTGGTGGTTACTGTCACATCTCTAAATAATATACCCCTGTCTTTACTTCTTGAGTTATTAGTTTTAGATGTGTGTGTTGACTTAGTTTTATGATAGGCGAGGAGTAGTTTGTTTGTATTCCATTTGTCTTAGAGTGTTAAATCACTGTATTTATGCTCTTTGTCAGTTTCCTTTTTAAGTTTATTATTTGCATAGATTTCAGTTTCATGCCATATCAGCTTTTGACAGTATCTTCACCCTCCCCTCCCTGTTTGGTGTTTGCTTCCACTTTTTTTTTCCCCTCCACCTTACCCTTTCAACTTGTCAGCAATGTTTTAGGTTCCCTTTCGCATCTCCAGGACTTAAATGGACACACGCATTTATGTATATGTAGATAGTTTTATAATTCTAGCTCAATCATCTCTGTGGTTTGATTGCAAAAGTTGGAAACAATCAATAACATTTACACTGTGATTTCTAGGTAAATATTGCTCAATAAAAGGCCCAGAGCAGGGCTAAGTCATGTGCTGTGGTTTCATTTCCTTTTCTAGGGTTCTGAGGTCACCACCTTTAAGCCACTCACAGGGGACAAAACTTTCCCTTCCCATCGAGATCTAATAGATCCATCTAATTTTCCTTAGAGCTTCAGGATGATTGCAGGTTTTCATTTGTTTTATTTCTGCGATGAGCTTCTTGTTGACTGCTATTTATTTTCATTTTTGGTAGGGGAGTTTGAGGTTCTATTTCTTTTTTGGGGAGAAGAAGATAAAGCCTTTTCTACCATATTCCTCTTTTATTTTCTTGTCTGCTTGGAGTTGATTGTGTTTCTTCAAGTGCCATCCACCTTTTCTATTGTTTTGGACTAGTTTTTTTTTTTTTTTTTTTTTTTGTACTTGGGCCATGATTTCTTGTGCAGGCTTTCCCCCATGGAGTTTTGGGTTATTTTCTTTTATTTAACCCTCTGTCTCCATATTTTCAGGCTGTTATGGAAGAGAACTTTTGGAGCTCTTGAGTGATGATGCCATTATTATTATTATTATTCCAAGAAAGACAATAATATATTATTAAAATATTATCCACCAATTTCCTTTTAAACTTGTCCTCATAGGCTATTTTGTTTGCTTTTTTTTTCTTCCACTAAATATTCGTGAACATTTCTAGATTATTTTATTAAAATTTTTTTGTTTTATTTTTTAAATGCATGAGTGGGATGCATCACAGTTCTTATTACACATATAGAACAATTTTTCATATCTGTATATAAAGTATGTTCACACCAATTCATGTCTTCATACATGTACTTTGGATAATGTCCATCACATTCCTCCATCATTGCTAACCCCCTGCCCCCCTCCCTTGCCCTCCCACCCCTCTGCCCTATCTAGAGTTCATCAATTCCTCCCATGCTCCCTCTCCCTACCCAATTATGAGTCGGTCACCTTATATCAGAGAAAACATTCGCCATTTGTTTTTTTTGTTTTGTTTTTTTTTTTGGGGGGGGTTACACAATGGAATATTACTCAGCAATAAAAGAGAATAAAATCATGGCATTTGCAGGTAAATGGATGTGGTTGGAGAAGATAATGCTAAGTGAAGTTAGCCGATCTCTAGATTATTTTATAATTCCCATGTATTTAATGGCCACTCTTCCTATTCCACGGAGTTTATGTACTATATTTAAAAGTTTAGCCATTTATATATTGTTGGTAAGGGTTGTTGTGAATTGTCTCCTCTTATAAATAACATTGCTTTGAATGTCTTCATGCCTAAAGCCTTTGTCATTACAGTATTTCATGTGAGTACTTTGTAGGGGAACAAAACTTGGATGCCTGTGTCATCATCTTTGAGATGTATTTCACTGAATACACTTGTGTTGGGTTTTGATAAGAATCATCTGGCATTTTTCATTTAAAAACATTTTCTCAGAGACTCAGGGGGTACCTTAGTGATAGAGTACTTGCCCAGCATGAGCAAGGCTCTGGGTTCCATCTCTAGGACCATAAAAGGAAAAAAAATATATATATTTTTCTTTTTGAAAGGAACAGCAGGAGTGGGGAGCAGAGTCCCACCTCTGAATCAGCACAATGAGTTTTCTTGGCAGCAGAGACATTGTACTTATTGCAAACCTGGGTCTGCCTAGAAATCCAGTCTCAGTTCAGCTGAGACTCTGACTTAGGCCCACGATGCTCTTATCACCAAAAACTTTATGTAATGATTTTTTTTTGGCTGAGAATTATTCAGCCTGATTGCCTCCACCTGGATCACCATCTTTATTCACTGGAATTGTTTTCAATGACTTTTTGGAAAAATCAAATTCATCCTTAAAAAGCAAAAAGGTATTCCCATTTGCAATATTCCACAAGATCTACAGCTGCTCCTACACAGGATATATCAGGAGTGGATTTAAGGAATGGCAGGCTATTAGAATAAATGGACTGCTCTGAAGAAATCTATAGTCATGGGAAGCATAAGTTTTGATATATTGAAGAGGCTGTTGTAGTGGTTTATTGACACCCTCTAGCATTGCATTATGAAACTTTACCAATTTAGCAACACTTAATATATGGCTACTTATGAGATCTACATGACATAATTATGGGAAAAAGGGATCCTTGTCTTTGAAAAGGTTAACTATTCATTGATGAACACTGGTCACACTAAGGTGTGTGTGTGTGTGTGTGTGTGTGTGTGTGTGTGTTCACACACACACCCACCCACCCAGTTGCACGATGGAAATATCCTGAGCTTATTCATTCACTGTCTAATTTTTATTTTGGATAATGTGTTATAATATTGCATTGAAGTGATGATGAGATACACAGATCCAGAATATAAAGCTCTGAGGTGATGTGGTCTAATAGTCCAATTTTAACCTGAGAAGCAGGGGTCCTGAATGGGAGAAGGGCTCACTCAAGGTCATAGAATCAGTTAATAGTAGAATTAAGTCTAGAATCCATACCTCCCTGCTTGTCCATTATTCTCTGCTTATATGGTTTCTTATAATTCAGAGTGTTTGCAATTTTGTTTCACTGTGTGTAAACTGAACCTCATGAGGATGGAAATTAGAGAAAATTTTCATCATATGAGAGATGTGTGGTACATTTAATGATGGAGAGAGAATGTTTGCCTGAAATGGGGTCAGGAAGAGTTTAGATTCTGAAACATAAGGAACAATTTCTGAGATGAGGGAGAGTGGCCTGAAGGGTATAATTGGGGCCATGCTGTTGTTTCTGATGTTTGGGGAGTTTGGGAGTTAATTTTGGCCTAAGATGTTTCCATTATCTGGAACACAGATTCCATATCTATAAAATCAAAGGGTTACATCTGATGGGCTGGGCTTTGTGGACACTTTTGCTCTGAGTTTCACAACTCCAAGATTAGGTGTTATGTCCTATGTCCAAGATGACTTGGGAATAAAATAATAATAATAATAATAAAGGACCTGCTGAATCAGTACCAGCATCACCTGCTTCAGTCTGCTGGGAAGTAGGTCAGAGTTTGGCAGACATGAGAATGTGGTTGGCTCCAGCTGTGAGCTCTGCTCTTTGTAGACATCTGCCTCTGAAAGGTGGCAGGGCCGGGGCGGGGTGGGGGGGACTGACACTCAGAGGTGAAGAAGGGCATATTTGTGGCTTTACGAGCTGCAGACAAGGAAAGATGATTGATAGGAGAAGGAGCTATTTGGGGTGGTAGGAGATAAAGGAAACCCAGCTGGGGACTGGTGGAGAGAGGGAAAACCAGGTGTGTGTTGAGGGCTCATTGTGTAGACCACTGGTTTATACTCTTACTGCTCCAGAATGCATTAGGAGGTGGGTATCATCCTTTGGGTTTTAAGGATGGGAGATTGAGACTTACAGAGCTTTAATTACTTGTCTGTGGTTAGGCTGCTGGGAACTGAGAGTGGAGGGGGTTAGTGTTGGCTTGGGTCAGTGGTGCCATGCTCTTTTCTAGGTGCTGGGAATAGTGAGGAAAGAGATAGGCAAGGTCTGTGACCTCATGCTTTTTCAAGTCTAGGAGGCAAGATAAACAAGAAACAAGTTAACATATACATATATCAAAGTGAAGCATGTTAAGCAAGAGAACACAATAGCTTTGGAGGTAGAGAGTGACAGTGTTGCACACTTTGTCTTTACACCCTAGTCCGTAAGAATGTGCATTGAACTGAGCTGAAACTAAACAGCTCCAGATTGAATTCTTGGGGTTAGAATTTAGCCAGGGCCTTAATATGAACTAAGCATGTGGCTTGAGCAAGTCACCTCCCTGTCATTATTAACATGGAGGAAAGTAATCCCTGCTCTTCCCACTTCACTAGCTGATGAAGGAAGATGAAGCGGATCAATTTGATGTTCAACCGTTTTAAAAACCCCAGTTATAAAGATGTTTCATCAGCTTTGATTAACTTTTGAAGAAGAAACTTTTTATGTATATATCTGCTCTTTTGTGCTTTGAGCAAACAGTTGTTTTCTTTGGTTATTTCCTTATTCTTTGAATGAGGTCAAGAATGAAGACCCCTGATGCCAGTCTAGAGAGAGCTTGGCTTTGTGGACATAAGAGGACCTTTGGAATTGTGGAGCAGAGAGCAAGCCTTTAGGTTGTGTCTTCAGGGTTGAGGGCAGCAGCTAGGAGTCGGGGAGATCAACAGAGTGACTGGGAGACATAGGAATCAAACTGGGTCTGATGCAGTTTTACACAATGGGGCAGCCAGGTCAGTTGGTGAGCAAACGCTTTTGCAGGCCCATGGTGTGTCAGGCTGTGACTGCGGAGGATTAGGCAGAGGTGGCACCCAATCCATTTAGCATTTTCTAAGACCTTCTGTGTGCTGAGTGTTCTGGAACTGGAGAGTGGCATGCTTCTGGATCTCAAGGAGCATCCTGCCCAGTAATTAACATTTAGTTTAATAGATGAGTTGTCTCTCTAGGCAGAGATGATATTTAAATGTTTATAACATCCTGGACAGAAAGGGCACCAGCTCTGCCAGGGAGTACCTCTTCATTCCTGGATTGTGGGGAGGCTCAAGGGGTCCTAAGGGAAGGGCTGAGAAAGTTGGGATGGTTTTAGGACACTTGGGTGTCCCAAAACAGAAACATTTACAATGGGCAAGGAAAAACGGACAGGTCTTACTCACCAGCGTTGCCATATCTTTGTGTTCTGGTGAGTGTCATTCTTGCCTGTGGTTATTTATCTGTCTTATAATGTCATCGTTGCGATAATTATTGTGCACATAAAGCACAAAAGGACATGTTTGAAAAGGTTTCATGGGGTTGATGATGTTGGAGTTAGGTTTTGTAATATGAATAAGAGGTTGGTGGCAAAACAAAACAAAACAAAACAAAAAACTTCTAGGAAGCAGGGGAGTTGCAGGCAAGGGCATCAATGTGTGAAATAGCACAGGGCATATGGCTGAGAGGTTGGGACTTTTAGGATTTTGTCCTCAAGTGATTGTAAGCACAGTGGTAACCCCTAACAGAGCAGGGGAGAAGGAGGAAGAGTGGTGCATCCATTTATACCTTCCCTCAGGGTAGGGAAAAGATCCAAGGAGGAGGGTGAGGCTGTTTTTATTTTTATTTTAAATAATGGTTACCATGCACCAGTGTTTGGCAATTTGTAAAATTTTTCTCTAATCTTCCAGCAACTGCATGAAGTAGGAATTTTTATCCTTCATTCATTTTATGGATTAGAAAAGTAGAACTGTGCATGTTTAAGTGACACAAGTGATCACAAAGTCACACAAGTGGCAGGAATAGGATTTGAGCTCAGATGTCAGACTCTAAAGATTGAATGTTCCACACCTAAAACCACTTCACGTTTTCATCCTATCCATTTACAAGGTATCTGTGAGGAACAAGGTCTTTTTCCTGCATAGCAATCCAACTGGTAACACACACTGGAGGTGTCAGTAGCCATTTCTGCAAAGTGGGATCAGAAGTTTATGCTCCAAGCATTGCCAGTGCTTAGGGAAGAGGGGACCTCGCTTGGTTCCAGGGCTTTCCAACACTTCGTGCAAGATGGTTCTTGGGAAGATGGATGTTTCAGTCTCCTCTCTGTCCCTGAGACTTGACTTTCACTCTCTTGATACAGCCTCATAGTGATGGCGGAGACAATCTGCTGATCACATGGATCTGCATCTTGCCGGTCTTGTGACGGGGCTTTCTTGGAGTAAATCAGTAACACGGTTCCTGGTTAAGATTTGGCCTATCCTGTGACTATTTTAGGGAAGAATGTGATGATTGTGCTGAGGATAGTTGTTGGTCTGTGTGCCCTTCATATTTCTTACTGTACACTAATACTTTGGTGTTCTGCTCATCCTGCCTCCCCACAAATAAAACCCAGGAAAACAATACCAGCTGAGAGGCAGCAGAGTATGGTGATGAACACAGATCTTGAGAATGAATCCTGGAGTCAGTTCCTGGTGATGCACTATCTAGCTGAAACCAGAGTTTTAAGATGATCCAGGGCTTCAGCTGGCAGTGGGGTCTGCATAAGCTGCCAGTCTCTGCAGCCAAGAAGTGTTGCAGCTCTTAATGATGGTCTGTGCCCTCCAGGGTTGCTGCAGACCTCAGCAGCTCACCATTGATTTCTTCTTTCTGGTTGTTTGGTACTGGGGATTGAACCCAAGGGCACTTAACACTGAGCCACATTCCCAGCCCCTTTTTGTATTTTATTTAGGGGCAGGGTCTTTCTGAGGTACTTAGGGTCTTGCTAAGTTGCTGAGGCTGGCTTTGAACTCACGATCCTCCTACCTCAGCCTCCCATGCTGCTGGGATTACAGGTGTGCACCACTGTACCTGGCATTCTTTCTGGGTTCTTGTGAATTCAAAGAATGAAATCCAGAGACCAGGATTGAGTATAAGAGTAGGATTTATTCAAACGCATTGAGAAAGAACTCCCTCAGGGCAAGAGGAAAACTAATAGATTGTGCTAGTGTAGGGAATTTATATAGCACTTGGGTCAAAGCTATTGGTCCAAACTTATGCTCATTAGGGTTTGGAAAAGTACTAATGCTGTTGGTCCAAACTTATGTTAATTAGGGTTTGGAAAAATAATAATAATGTAATTGGTTAGCGCCAATCCCTTTCAAGTTTGGTTTACTTCCATTTCCTCCCCATTTCTGGGGAAGCCAGAGTTTGAAGTTGGTGAATCGATCATGCTCACTGGGGGTTCTGGAGCTATACCTTGGGCAAGCCCACCCCGTCTCAGGCCTGCCATGCCTCAGGTCTGTGCCAGCACCTGTACTCCATTCAATCTGCTGTTCTGTTGTGGCTTCTTAGCAGAGCCCAAGAGGCCAGCTGCACAGCGTGGCAGCTGGGGAGCTATGTCACAGCTGTGTCTACCTGTGCCTCAGGTTCCTCATCTATAAAATGGAAACGGTGATAATGGTAGCTGCTTCACAGGGTTGTTGGGAAGGTGAAATGAATTACTATTTGTAAAGTGTATAGAAGATTGCCTGTGTAGGGGCTGGGGTTTTCGTTCAGTGGTAGAGTGCTCGCCTAGCATGCACAAGGCACTGGGTTCAATCCTTGGCACCACATAAATGTAAAATAAAGATATTGTGTCCATCTAATTGCTAGAGATGTTGAACATTAAAAAAAAAAAATTGCCTATATAGAAAATGTCATGTTTGTTAAACAACAAATTTTTGTAAACTGGCCCTGTCTGCCGCTGCCCTTACATGACATGATATGTCAGTGCATTCAGTTTTTCTTATAGACCTGGCAGGTTAGAGCTCTGACCTCTCTCCTATGTCAGCATGTACAGAGAGTGACATGAGCATATGAGCGGCCTGGTAGAGACTGAATGCGAATGATTGCTCTGCCACAAGCCTCACCAACTGTGGAAAATATGCAGCTGAGGAATACCAAGTGGAACAATAACCTTTCTTTTGCTAGTAGAATAGAACTTGGGTTAAATGACACTTGCAGCTGAGTTTATTTTTAAGGTTTTCCTGGCATTATACTCTATAACCTTTGCATTCATAGCTTTATCTGGCATGATTGGTCAGTGGGTAGTTTTTAAAACCAGCTGGAGTCACAAACAAGGGAACAGGAAAAGATTTGGCTTCTGACCAATGGGGTTCGAAACTCAGCTCTGCAGACCTGATTAAAGTTTATAATATAAGCTGTATGGTGTATATTTATTGCAAGGGAATATGTCTGGGTCCTTATTTCTGCAAAGTGCTTTTGTGTTTTCACTATTTGAGTTTTGCAGTGAGCCTATGAGACATGCAGAGTTGGAGTTGTATACCATTTTATGGATGGAGAACTGAGGCTCACTCAGAAGTAAAACATCCTGTTTGAGATCTATTTGAGTGGTAGTTCTTCTGATTAGTGTTTGACAGAATTATTTTGCCCTAAAAAAATTTACAGCTTGACACAGTTTGTGATTTTTGAAGGGGAAGAATGGAAGTTATACTATTAATATTGAGCTACATTAATATTTTGCTTATAACTCAATATTAGAAGCTTAAAATATAGTTGATAGAAGGAAAGAAGCTACAGAGAATTCACCAAGTTTCTTGATGAAGTGACAGTGTATCCATCCAGTCTTGCACTCATTCTTCATTGCATAATTTCATCAATCATTTTATCACATTAAAAAATATATAGCATGCCACGTACCATGCTGAGCCCTGAGTCATCAATGTTAAATCAGAACAATACGGAACAGCTGAATTTAAGTTTTAGTTCAAGTTGATGTGTGCTTTCAGTGTAAAATTCTCACAACCTTTCAAAAAGGCATAGTGCAACAAAGATGATTAATTTTCTTATGTTAATAACTTATTGACATGATATTTTGGATATATTGGGTTAAAATAAAACATGATATTAAAAAGAATTTCTTCCCTTTCTTCCTTTTTTAAAAATGTGACTTCTAGGAAATTAACAGTATGGGCATGGCTTGCGTTGTCCCTCTCGTGGACAGACTGGTGGAGAAGCTCTCTGGGTGGTAGAGGAAGTAAGAGCCATGTGGATTTGCCCTGCTCTGATGAGGCGTCATCCCTCTTTCCTCCTCCGTTTTGCTTTTGATCTTGGGTCCTCATTTTCTTTTTTAATTTTTTCTTTTTTGGCAGTGGGGTTTGAACCCAGGGATGCTTAACCACTGAGCCACATCCCCAACCCTTTTAGTTTTATTTAGAGAGGGGGTCTTGCTGCGTTGCTTAGTGCCTTGATAAGTTGCTGAGGCTGGCTTTGAACTCACGATCCTGCTGCCTCAGCCTCTCATGCCACTGGGATCATAGATGTGCACCACCACCCCGGCTCTTTTGGCTTCTAACCCCTTTCAGTGGGAGGGAACCTGCTCTCAGCAGGTCTGTGAGGCCACAGCTTTTCTCCCTAGCCCTGCCCCTCTCTGGCCTGTGTGATACTATCGCTCTTCACCACCCTGGCTTCTTGGGCATCCTTCATTTGTCCCTTTCCTTTCTGGCCTCTCCTCGAGATCTCTTTGCTGGCTCTTGCTCATCGTGGATGAAGGAAGGCAGAGCTGTGTCTACAGTCATCTTTATGTGTTTGAGCTCTTCTCATGGTTTCTGACTTCCTGGTTTGGAGCTCCCGACTCATATTTGTGTAACTGCATTTTGGATACTCCTGCTTACCTGAGACCAGCATGCCTTTGGGCATTGTCACATGCCTAGTCACCAAAGCCTGAAAATGGAGTCTTTTTCCCTCACCTTTGCATCCCTCAGAAACTCCTGAGTCAACCATGGCAATGGCTCCTGCTCATCCTTCCTTGACCATTACCACCCCTCCTCAGTTCAGGCCCTCTGCATCTCTTTCCTGAAAGGTCCCCACAACTCTCAGCCACCTTTTCCCCCTAGTCTTTCCCTATCTTTTGCATTCTCTATTCTTCCAAACTGAGATTCCAAATGTGCAAATCTGTTTGTCACGTGCATATCTTTGAAACCCTTCAGTGATTTCTTTGTTAAGGGTAAAATCCAAAATCTTTTGCATGAACTAAAAGACAGAGATGGGACGAGGCAGGGGGTGATCTGGCCTCTGCATTGTCCCATTCTCATCTCACTAATCCATGTGCCCCTGGAATGTATCTGGATTCTCCCCTAGCCTCCATGACTTTATAGTTTTTCCTCATCTGGAACACCGCCCCCTGCCCTCCCAATCAGGGTCCCATGTACCTTTCAAGACTTTGTTCTCATACCCCCTCTAACCCCTGTTACCTCCACTTCTTCCATGTTAGGCTGTTTGTTGAACTTGGCTGCCTTTCCTAGAGGGCAGGAATTATTCTTTTTATTTCTATGTCCTCAAGCGCAAAATAGGCATTTGGGAGTTATTTGTTGAACAAATAAATGTGAAACAATAAAGAGTAAAGAGAAAGCATTGTGGGAGCTGTGATGGAAATTCCAGCCTGGCGGGGTGGGAACAGGGAGGGTCCTGGAGAGGTGGCCCTTGAGCCTGGCCTTCTAGACTGGTGGTATTGAGGTGGGAGGGAACAGAGGAGTCTTTAGTGGCCATCCTCAGTGTGCGGGGGTTCTACGGGACACCAGGATATCAAGTAGGCCTGCCCCTCTGCTCAATGCCATCATCACCAGAGTAAAATGAGGGTAATGTCACATGTCCCTTTGGGCTAGTGTCTGTTGTTTGTCCCTAAGCTGGGTTATATAACTCGGGAAAGCCTCGTTCCCCCAGCATACAGCTGGCACAGCAGGCAAGGCACCCCAGTCCCTGCATGAGCCACCTTGGAGGAAAGGAATGCAGAATGGTTGCTTGTGTTTGCTTCTTTCCCTCTCCTTCCGAGCTGGTGCATCCTTTGTGGATAACAGAGAGGTGACCTCAGTAGCCCGAGAAGGAAGAAGCGCAATGAGTCATCTCAGGTCCTAATGAGGTGCATGGGGGACCCTTCCTGAGAATGAGGGTCAAGTGAGGTCGTGCTTTGCCCAGGGTGAGTTTTGCCTTGGGGCTTCAGGCAGCACTGGAGCAGAGCTGAGCTAATTTTACCCACAGGAGCTGACTGTGCTGAAAGGCAGGGCTTATGACATTGGCCTTATCATCCTGTGATGCCCAGAAATCTCCCAAGGTACAACCCCGTTATGTCTGGGCTGCTTTTTTTCCCCCCTTCCAGTTAAATACATTTTTCCATTAGATGTGCATATGGGGAAGAAGAATGCTGAAGTGCAGAGAGTTCCAGATTTGGGGAGAAGGCCGTGGAGTTGCATTTTGGTTCTGCCTCTTCCCCTTCCTTAAGAGACATCTGACTATGGGCCAGTTTTCTAATCTCTCTACATTTCCTCATTTGCAAAATAGGACCTAAACCTATGTCCTAAGATTGCTCCCAGGTTGACACACTTGGTGATGCTTAGCTATTACTGCATGTATTCACTGTCTTAGCTGCCTATTCCTAATGTTTCCTAGGAGGAAGGTGTTATTGCTGTCCCTATCCTACACGTAAGGAAACATGCACAAGGAGATTAGGTAACTTGCCTTAGGCCACCAGTGAGCACTGACGGAGTTGGGGAAATGGACCCAGGCCAGAAATTCCAGGGACCACACTCTTAACCACAGTACCTTGTATCCTGAAATGATAAAGCTTTTGGCCTCTGCTTAGTATTTTCTAACTACCTCCTGTGTATGAGGCCTTGGGCTCCACGTTGAGTAAGAAAGCAGAGAAATTGTGTTCTTTACAGAATTGAGCTTGCAGTTGGAAGCCCCCAGGTCAGCCCCGGGGTTCAATGGTAGATGTAGTTTAGTATGGAGTGACCCTTAGCCATTCTCTCTTCTCATCTTCACAAGCCCTTCAACAATCAGTCATTATCATACCTATCTTACAGATGAGCAGAGACCTACGGAGATAACATTCTTCCTCACATTTTCTGAGTAGGCACAGAGCAGACCCAAGGCTGTTTGGTCTGTTTATATTTATCTCTTTGTTTTCTCCATTAACTGTGCTGCCTCCCAAGTTGTTATTGTCACAGAATCCGCAACCCCTTTCTGCCTGCCCCTGGCAGCCTGGAGAAACTAGTGTCCATGAAGAACATGGTCATCAGTTAAGGAAGGTAGGTCTGTGTGATAACAGAAAGGTAGAAACAAAGGGATGAACTTGTTCCAGTTTTTCTTTGCTGTGTAACAAATTACCCCCAAACTCCCTAGCATATAACAACCATTTATTATGGTCATGTATTTTCTGGGTCAGAAGTTTGAACAGAGCTAAGCAGGGATGGCTTCTCTCTACAAGGCTGGAAGACTTGAAAATGGGTGCTAGAAGCATCTGAATGCTCACTCTCACGTCAGCTGAGATGTTATCCATGTCAGAACATCTCTGTGTTGTCTCTCCAAGTGGCTTAGAGTTCAACGTAACTTTCTCATAGCATGGTGGCTGGTTTCCAAGAGCAAACCTTAAAAGGGTGGGAGAGAGAGAGAGAGAGGCAGAGAGAACGAAAAAAAATCCAAGAGTGAGTGCTAGCAGGTGTCGGGTAGAAGCTGGATCTCTGCGTTGTACTCCATTGTTTCCAGGGAAGGGGAAATAGAGTCCACATCTCACTGCAGTGGCAGAATTCCATAAGAGCATGTCAGGCTGGACATACTGCTGGGGGTATGTTTAAAATCCACAGTGTGCCAAGGCCCCTTTTGGCTAAGGAGAACAGAGAGGGGAACAGACTTTTCTGGAGTCCTGTGTTGTGGGCTATGCAGAGTGAGATGGGTCAAACATGAAGCAAGCAATGCCTTTGAGGTGCAAATCTGGAAAACAAAGACGCCAAGCTAGGAATTCTCAGGAAAATGTCAGTCCTTAGGCTATGTGGTGTTTCATTATATGTGGATTAGAGTTTCCGCTAACTATAAACTAGTTTGTGCAATTAGGATTAGCTTAGTAACCTATTAATTATTTCACTTTGAGAGTTCTAGGTCCGTTTGTCTCATTATAGTCAAGTGAGATTTTTTTTTTTTTTCTTCACAGAGGCAGGAGAGAGTCTTAAATAGGTATAGACAGACATGGGTTTGGGGCAGATGAGAAATAAAGGAATGGATGGATGATTATTAATGGGTTCATTTTTTTTTTTCTCCTCCTGTATCAGGAATAAGACTAGGAAAGGCAGTCCATGTAATTTAAGTGGAAAGGGAATGATTCAGGGAAAGAGGTGCTAACAAAATAGGCTGCAGCAGTGGGGGTCAGCATTTAGTCCATAGCCTTGATCCAGGCAGAAGGAAGATGGGATTAGGAAGCCCCTGCTGAAACCTCTGCCGCTTGCCTCATCAACCCGAGTTGGGGACTGGGCATTGGACTGCCACATGGAGTGGCTTTTTGACTCTTACCACTCCATGCTGTAGATTGCTAGTAGAAATAGTAGCAAGACGATTTAGCTTCATCTCCACCTTCTTCTAACCAGGCTGAGAATCAGGGCATTTCATGTAGGGTGACTGTGTTCTAGTGAATCTCCATTAGAGTAGTACCATCTTTTTAAGGGCATTTGAAAGTGTGACAGATAATTTTTTGTTGTCTCAGTCCCTGGAAGCCAGGCCACCACATTGGCATTTAGAGGTTATGGCCAGGGATACATGAGACATACAGATAAATAACTGCTTTTCTCCAAAGGGCAATTTCTCTCCTGCTAATAACTACTAATAGGCCTTGGAATATGTTTGCAATATGGATATTTGTTTTTGGGGGTGGAGAAGTAGCAGGTCAAACAAAGGGGACAGCATGAACTAAGAGTTCAGTCTGAGTAAAGCAGACAATGTGTGCTGAGTTGTAGGGGGAGTGGTTTATGATGGGAATAAGTTGGGTGTGGGTTGTGAAGAAACCTGAACTATTAAATAAAGTCCCTGGATTAACTTTGTTGCCATTGGTAAGACACTTCAGAATTGGAGCAGGGTCCTGGAGATACAAACCTAGCCTAATGTAATCGCCATGTACCATCAATTATGAGTTCTCCTTCTCCCTTCAATTATGTTTTTGAATGAGTGAATGCTCCAGTTAATCTGTGGTTTATAGGAGTTGGACTGCTTGATACCTGGGTTTTGTAAGATCTAGGATCCTGTGGTCTTGAAAGTCCTGGCAGTCAGCTTTTGGACTTTTGAAGAATACACAGAGAGGGCAGGGTGGCAGATACTGTCTGCATATCCCATTAAGATTATTGTTGTTAGGTGTCAGCTGTAGAGAAGCAATGTCCTAAGAATCTTGAAGGACAGAGGATTCTTCCATGGACCTTCCTTGTGGAGCTCCTAGGCCAGGAAGCATGCAGGGGAAAACTGTGTTCACATTAGTGCTCTTGCATCTTGAGCTTATTATTAATTGCCAATCAAACCAGCAATTTGCTGACAAGGTTCATGCGCTGTGACCATGACTGCAGTTGTTCTTGGGAGTGGCTTGCTGGTCTGCATGGAGATGGCTGCTGCACAGTGTTCCTGGTGCTGTCCTGTAGGGTCGTGGTGGCCTTTTGACATCAGGGTCAGTTCTTCTTCCTTCTTTTCACATGGGCTTTGGAGGTTGGAAGGGGAAGCTCGGTGATGAACTGGGCAATCATATATAGCATGCGAGACATTTCCTTGTTAGTTTCTCTCTAGGGTGGCATTTCTCAAGTCTTTGAGGTGGGAGAGAAAGGGTATATGAATGTGCAGAGTGACTTGAGAACTTACTTTCTGTGGATGGAGAAACTGGTTCAGAGAAGGAAAGTGATTTGCCCAGGGTCATGTGGTGAGCTTGCCTCTGGCCAGCAAAGCACCTTTAGAGCAGGCTTAAATTACACCCTGCTATGGGGGAGAGCGTGCAGAGGCTCTGGAGCCAAAGGCTGGCATGTGGCTTCCAGCTCAGCCACTTACTATAAAATTTGTAAAATGAGTACCTTGATTATATCTGATAATAAACATTCAAATAGGTGAGGCATAGGAAAAGCATCGTTAACTACAAAGAAATGTACAAATATTCTTATGGTGATCTGGATGCTTATGGCTGATAAATGGTAGGACCATCTTCAGAGAAAGGATAGGTCAGTGGGAACACCACTGACCACACCCCAATCACAGAGCACCCCCAAGGGGTGCAGAGCTCATTGTACCAGCAAGAGATTTTGTACCTGTGAAATCTGTTCTGTACAATATCTTGGTGAGATGGAAAATGGGATTGTTCTCATCCTGATTTTGCAGATAAGGAAATTGAAGGTCATAGAACAGAAGGGATTTCTGAAGCCACACAGCTAGTTGCGTGGAAGCTGGGAGTGGGGATGCTGAGACCTCGAGCAGTGATTTTTTTTTTTTTTTTTTTTTTTTTTTCTCAAACTCCTTTTTCACCTTCCTCTGTTCCTCCATTTGTTGTTATTCCAGAGATTCCAGACACAAACTGTAAGACTTTGGGATGCAAAATGTGTTGCGCTCAGTAATTCTTTGTGGCTGGTCGTGCTGTTTGTTCAGGTTGAACACGTCCAGAAGAGCAAGGGAACAAAGAAATGGGCCCCTGTTGCTAGCTGAGCATCTTTGCCCTACCTGCCTTTCCATATGCAAGCTAAAATATATTTATAGATGGGTGATCATAATGTAGCATTTATTGTAGCAATCTGCTAACCAGTTTACTAAACTGGTTAATTCCCATAGAAGCCTTTTGGGGTAGATAACCAATAATATCTTCTCTTTTACAAGTGAGAAAACGGGTTTAGAGAGATTAAATAACTTGCTTGAGAGAACATAGGTCATAAATAGACTGTAATCTAGATTTTCTAATTGGAGACCTCCCTCTTCTCTGCTACAACCTATCCACATTGCCTGTCTCACAAGTAACAGTGTAGAGCTGCTGTTAAGCAGGTACATTGCAGACCTTGGAGTTACTGGAATTGGAGCCCAAGGTACTTTGAAGAGCATAGAAGGCTGATGGTTTTCAAGTCACGCTACCCTGAGCCTGAGAGACTCCAGGAGTAGCCTTGGGGTTGGGGTGCCAAAAGAGGTGAGAAGTGGAGGGGAGAAGGGGAACACTAAATAGCTGAGAAGGAAAAAATTTTGCTGGTAGGAAAAAAAAGTTCAAAACCATTGTGGTAGCCCAGTACCTCTTTTTATTAAGATAGTCGCTTGACACAAGCCACAGGCTGTGCCTGGTCCTCGGGCTGAGATTCCCCCAGCCTAGAATTCCTCCTTTAACTCTGTGGCATTTTGTTAGAAGCATCTCCTTTATCTCAAGTTTCCATCTTTTTTCTTTTCTAAGGAAAAGTTTGTTCTGTCGAGTTACATCTGAGACCACTGGTGGACCAGTGGGAGGTTCAGGTTCTGAGTAGCTGCACAACCTGCAGGCTACCCCATGTGCAAGGTCATTGACCTGCATCTGTCAACCTGGCTGTGTCTTCCATTTGGACCCTGGGAACCTTGCTGAGATTGGTTCAATTTCTGTGCAAAGATGTGTTGAAATTATAGCCAGTATTGCGTTATTTTACTGCCCTAATTTCCAAAGACATTGTCCATGTAAATATGTGCAACTATTACGTGTCCACTGTGTGCATGTTGCTGAGAACCAAGTCAGAGTTCCTGATGATGAGGACCTGGAGGGAAGACATCAGCAAATAAGTTTTGTCAATTATTTTTGGAGACAGTTATGTTTGTTATATATGTTTATTATGCATGTTAGTTATGGGAAGAGGATTTCATCTCATACAAATAAAATGGGCAGAATCTGATCAAGGGGAAGAAGACAGATGATAGTCTAGAATTGTAAGGGGTTGAGTTGTACTGTGGGTTGGTTAGTTCTGGGCTCTCGCACTTACTGTTTTTGGAACTTATATACTTTTCCTTTTCTTTAAGCTTCATCCTTATCTGTGATATGGTTATCAGACTGCACAGCTCAGAGGGGATTAAATGAGATAGTATATGTTGAGTAAACATTCATTAAATTGTAAACATTCATTAAATTGTAATTATTACTGCTATTAGTTGGCAATGAGTAGTTCATTATTTTTTAACTTCATCAGTGGTGTGATCAGAGTTTTGATTCTCAATACTCTGCTTTTACAGTCACCTCAGCCCACAATATTAAACTTCAGTTCATGTTTCTAGCATCCGCTGTTTCGGCAACCATCTGCACCTTTCTCACTAGTGGCCCACCATCCTCAGAACTTGGCTCGAGTCTTTTTTTTTTTTTTCATGGACATAGCTTCTCACTGCCTGGGTTCCCTCTGATCCTTTCCCTCTGTCCCTGCCCTGCCCTCTTTTAATACCTATCCCCAAAGTAACGGGCCACTGGGAGGGAAGTCACAGAACTCAAGGGGTTCTCCACATCTTGTCCTCCATCACAGTCAGTCTCCATCTTGCAGGAGGTCTGTGAGCTCTTTGAAGTTATGTGCATCTCACAGACCTTTTTGCTGTAGTATCCCTGGGGATCCAAGTGCATACACATAGTAGGCACATGTCTCTGCAATAAATTAATGTAGTGCCTTTCTTGTATGTTCAGCACATGGAAGCAAATGATAAAATGCAAACCAGAAAACAGTCATCATTGAGCTGTGTGCTCCTCAGCCTTGGGAATGAATTTCTGGGGAAGATCCGGCCTTCCATAAATGACAGCAGTGACTTGGCTCTTTGCAGGGATTGAAGAGATTGACAACTAGCGCTTTAGGAGAGGCCTGAAGGAAGCCAGAACAGCCTTTTTGTACTCTCAGGGCTCCTTGGGAACCCCTGGCCCAGGTGATCTCCCGCAAGACCTCTGGTACGTAAATGAGCCTCATCTGCGGTTCAGCCTGCTGCCTGGGATGCCAAAATTCCAGATTGAACCTCCATGAACTGGGCTGGGAAGCTTAATGGATTGGAGATTACTATCATTTTGGTATCTGCAGCTTGAAATATCTTGTGCCCTTGATTAATTCATGCTTGGGCGCTTCCTCGTGTTCTCTGGTAAATAGCTATTTACTGTACATTTATTTCCCCATGGGCTTATTTCAGAGACTGGAGCCTGTGTTTCTAACAGCTTCTCCAAGGAAAACATGGAAGGCCACTTTTCCGGAACTGAGAATCTCAGGGGGTCTTCCAAATGTCCATCTCTATTACCTCTTTTTGGCCCAGCGTTTGCTTTTAGCTGAAAGGGGAGATTTTTGTCTTGAGCTGTCCTGTAGCCATATGTGACTTGGAGTTTGAAAATCTGACAGCTGCTGCTGAGCTTTGAAGTGCAAGAGTGAGCATCATGTAGACATAACCCTGCCGAACTTCAGATCATTCTCCTGTAATTCCCAGAGCCTTCATGTTTCTTTGTCTTGTGAATGACCTCACTGTTTTTTGTATTTGTAATGGAATGCACAGCCATTTACAAGTAATCACACAATAATCCCTTACACTTTTATAATGCCTTACCCTTTTCCACAGGGCTTTCTCTCTCATTATCTCATTTGATCCTTATAACCACTCAGGGGGAGGAAGAGTCGCTCTTTTAATCTCTAATTTTCAGGTGTACAAACTGAGGTTGAGAAAAGTTAAACAGTTAGCCAGAGGTCAAATGGTGTGGAGCAGAATTGGAACTTGAATCTCAAGTAGTCCAGCTGGTAAACCCAAGCTCTTTGTGTGTGTGTGTGTTCTTTTCACCTCTTCCTGTTGGTGTGACCTTGAGAGTATACTTAACTTCTCTGATCCTCAGTGTTCCTGATACTATCCCTAAAGGGAGTTATCAGTGAGAATTAAATGAGACTGTGTGGGAAAGCATTTAATGCAAGGGAAAGCATACCATTAGTGTCAGGCATTGTTTTCACTACATGAAGGTTGAATTCAAATACTGTGTTAGAATAGTGGATGAAAGGAACGTTTCCCCCCTTTTGTTTAAAAAAAAAAACAAAAACAAAAACAAAAAAAAAACCCACTGAGGTCCAGAATTGTGCTAGAGTCATTAGAGATCACAGGCTTCCAACCCTGTGATTAGCAAATTGACCCTGCTGCTTTACTTTCGGATCCTGAGAATCATGTTGGCAGGACCTCTTTTCCTACAGGTCTCTCATTTCTCTCTTATTGTTTTGTCTTTGGAACACCTTTGTATCCCGTGGACAGTTTTAGGTCTGGCAGCTCTGGAGTGCAGTAGTGGGGAGGTGGGAATGGGATCTTCATCTCTGAGCTGCATCCACTAAAGGCGGGATCATGGCACTTTAGATGCCATAGTAGAGGTAGATGAACAACTGTTCTCCAAGGTCAGTCTTATTTAGCTTTCTCACTAGTACATGTGACTGGATTTTACAGAATATATCTCACGAGTGCACGTGGCTAGCAGGACGAATGCTGAATGGGTTGCTTAGCAGTAACACATTGGAAAACCCCAAAAAGACTGTATTTCAAGTTGGCAGCAAATGCAAGAGGAGTCAGCAGTGTGGTGTGGTCAGGAGAACAGCAGGAGTGATTGAGGGATAAAATCTGGGAGAGCTTTGTTTCTGTATATGTATTCACCTATGAAAATTCCAAACCAATGAGACAAGCATTGGTTGACATATGGTCCTAAGAGGCAGAACGAGGAGCAGGAGGTTGAAGGCCAGGGAACCAGATTTTGGCTCCATATAAGGAAGAACGTTCTGGTGGAAAGATGGAATTAGCAGCTGCAGGAGATAATGATCTCTGCCTCACAGAGACCTCAGGGATACCATGGGGGGATTCATAAACAGGCATCAGGCCAGAAGCATTGGGCCAGGAGGAAGAGAGGCACACATATCTGAAGGAAAGTGAAGAGTCCCTTTGTAGATGTGGAAACTGAACTCCAAATATTTGCAAAATGGAGGGTAAATGTAGAGTCTTTCATTCTGGTTTTTATATCCATCCCTGTGACTCACCCCTTGGATCTTGGGTTTTAGAGCTTCCAGGTGCTATGCAACTATTTTCTGTAGAATATGCTCCTTATATTGGGAGGAACTCGGGATTCCTGGGAGAACGAAGACCATTCCTTTACTGTCTTCCACCTACCTCCTAGGCCCCCTGGGAGGGTTGCAGTGTCTAGTATTATTTCTGTACTAGTATTTGTGTACTTTTGGCGTGTGGTGGAAGGTTCTTTGACCCGGTTTCCTTACCTATCTTAATGGTCACTTGTATTTGTTAATTTGTTAAACATGCGATAAGTGAGATATATTTGTGTGTGACCTACTTGTTAAAATATGAAAGTAGTCAAATTAGTGTGTGATGACAATTTAGATAGAACAACTAGAAACTGCTTTAAGAGCACATAGTTGGATAATTTGGGGATATCTACCCAATTTGTGGATGAATACCTGTAAGCCACAAGGGAAGAACTGACTGGGACAACATCAGGATGAGTGACTTTCTGGGGTTTAGGGCTTGGGTCCCCTCACTCCCTGCCCAGTGCTGTTTGTTGATTGAAGACTCCCTGGGGTGAGAACCCCTGTAGGTATAAGAGCCAGGAAAAGGGAAAGGATGCTGAAAAATGGCCCATCTGAGCCTGAGAAAACCTTTACAACCAAGAGTAGAGCAAGATCACCCCAAGACAGAGAGCCATGGGGAAGCCAAGAAATGGTAGTTGGGTTCCCCTCTCTGGGTAGACCCCTGTTTCCTCACACGTCTGTTTCTCCTCA
>NW_025999969.1:4436748-4443818 GCF_001458135.2 Marmota marmota marmota
CTCCCCCTCCTTCCCTCTTTCTCATTCTTTCTCTTCACTCTGGAGTAATTTTTAGATGAGATTCATTCCTGACTGGCTTCACTGGTTCAACTTACTCCTAGAACACTTCATGGGATCTCAAGGTCAGAATTAATTTTACGAATTAAACTGGGCAACTCAGTCTTCTGTCCAACAACAACAAAGTTCTGTTGATAGTCTGGTTTTATTCTGCAACCTCAAGCCTGCTGTCTGCTCCGTGTAGAACTCATACTGTTCTAAATTCCCAAGAGAGTCAGGGATAGGTCCTGTTGTTACTCCTTTCAATGCCCTATGTACCATGGACTAGGTTCCTGGCAACCAGCTCAGGGGCATCACTGAAAATGCTGCCTCCTTCCCTGGATGAGTAAATTTATTTCATATTGTTGCATTTTGGATGGTCCCATTCCTAAGGTGAATTTAAAGCCCTCAAACCAATCACTTCCTTGAGGCTTTCTCCTGTGGCAGGACGGTGTATGGAATTGTTGAGACTCCCCTTCTGTGGGGGTTAATAATTTACTCTAAGTAAAGAATTCTGTCTTCAGTGGGGCATGTTCTTCAAATGCCAGAGGAGAGAAGGGTGATTTTTCTGACATCCTCTAGCCTGCTTCTCCATATTTGGAAATGTTTACCCACCACACTGATCTATTGGAAGAGAAGGTGGTGACTCAGGGTTTAGGAGAAGCAGGATTTGAATTCTTGTTTCCAGAAACAAAGTCGCCCCCCTCCCCCTGTCCTGCCCTGCCCCCTCCATTCCTCTGCCCCTTGTTCTGGAGGTTGAGGAGAGAATGTCTCAGTTCTGCTCCCCTCAGGCTTCGGGACCACCTCCTGGCTGTGTCCTGTTCTGGGACTGAGGGCCTGGGAGAGGGAGTGAGGGACAACAGAAGGCAGCAGCCTGTGGGGCCTGACCTCCTCGCGTGAGTACATGGTGTTTCTGCCTGGGACTCAGGGCTTGCTTGCATGGTGATGGGAGATATTGCTGGGAATACCGGCTGTTTTAATTTGGGGTGTGGACAGCTGCTTTCCCAGGAGAGTACTTCTCACAGTGGGACTAAGAAAAGGAATCTGCCTGAGGAATCTGCTCTTGATTTGTATTTAAAAAAAAAAAAAAACATGAGACGGATATTTCCTCCCACCTGAGGCCTGGCTTAAGTTGGGTAGAAAGGTAACTTGGAAGTATTGTGTATCTGATCACCAGGGCTAGAGCATCCAGACAAGAGATGTTTGTAGACACAATCAGAAGGGGTGGTTTTATGTTGAAAAACAGTTATGGTTGGAATTAAGAGAATTCACAATGTGTGTAGCATTTGTGTGGTATCCAGGGTCTGGAATGAATACCTTGCATGTGAGACATTGTGTAGATTTGATGGGTTGTCAGAGTTGGAAGGAGGCTGAGAGGTTATTGGTCCATCTGTCTTATTTTACAATGTGATAAGGGGTGGAGCAGCCCAGGGAGCCTGGCTAACTTTCCCCAGAGACCCATGGCTAATTAGGTGGGACTGGAACCCGGACCTCCCAATTCATTGTTCTTCCACCAGACTAAGCTGTTGTCCAGACAAGGCAGAGGAGGATGCCCATTTACAGATGAGGAAATTGAGAGATGCTAGACTTATCCACACTTACTGATCTAGTTGGTGAGAAATTGAGGACTAGAGCCTACTTCTCTTAGTTCACACCTCTTTTCATTGGTGATATGGGCTTAGATGTCTGAATTTGTTTCTGCCTTTGTTTTTTTATTTTTTAATTATTATTATTTTTAATTTATACATGACAGCGGAATGCATTACAATTCTTATTACACATATAGAGCACAATTTTTCATATCTCTGGTTGTACACAAAGTATATTCACACCAATTCATGTCTTCATACATGTACTTTGGATAATAATGTCCATCACATTCCACCATTAAATTTTACTCTTTTTTCTTCTTTGGTTTCTGTTTAACTTTTTCTTCTTTTGTCAGTGTTGTTTAATGTGACCTTCTCATCTCCCTTGCTGCCTGTCTTTTCTTTCCCCAAAGGAGGTGACAGCTTGTCCAAAAGGCAAGACTGAATAGTGTAGACTTTTATTTCTGTTTCATCTGTGGCAGTGAAAATTATGCATAGGCCTTGAAAGAAATCGAGCAGGGCTTTCCATCTAAGTCCCTACTGCTAATAAAACTTCAGATTTTGAGAATTCTGGAGTATTATTCCTTTTCAAAGATGACCCCTGATTTGGACTAGATTTTAAACACACTTGTGCAACATACACACACAGACCACATGTGCACTAATTTAGCCTGTTCTGATGTGAACAAAGGAGGACCAAGACTAAGAAGGCACTGCCCTATGATGTCCTCTCCCACTGATTTTACATGATGAGCAGCTGTTTGTGGTGAGCTCAGTTTCTGATCAACTTGGTTCCTTTTTCTCCAAGGCTGAACCCAAGCAGTTTGACTTCCAAATGCATGTGCTCAGGAGCAAGCAGATATTAGATATTAGCTGTGTTGGTGGAAGCACTTTGATGCCAGTGACATTCTGTGGCACCGGTCATAGAACAGTGAAGTGTGCTGAGTCCTGGATTAGTTCTGGCCAATGTTGAAAGGAGGGGAAGCTGCTCTCTAGGCTGCTTTACATCTGGAAAGAACTTGCATGGGATTCCTAAGGCCCTGTGTACAACCTGTCTCCTCCTCTGCCCATCTGAGGCTGCCATAGATGATATAAGCTCTGCTTATGAGGTGGAACAAAACTGCCTTGAACAATGGAGGTTTGGGGGCACTTTCTGCTGTGGTGCTGGGGACAGGGCCACTAGGAGGTCAGCGCTGGTAATACCAATGTGTGTACTAATGCAGGTAATAGGGACAACTGGCACAATTGCTTTCTTGCTGGGTGCCCATCACTGGGCTGTATACTAAATGCTTATTAAATCACCTCCATAGCTGTCTAAGAGTGGGTTCTATTATTATTTTAGTTTAAATTTTGATAAAATACACTTAACAGTAAATTAGAAACAGGATGCTCAATTTTACTTTGTGTGGTGTTAGGCACATTCACTTTGCTTGTGTAATCAATTTCCAGAACTTTTCATCCTGTAAAACTGAACCTCTGTACATACAATCAACAAGCCCCATATCCCTGTGCCCCTGGCAATCAGAACTCTGTATTCTGTGTGACTCTTCTAAGGACCTCATCTAAGTGGAATCATACAATAGTGTGTGTGTATGTGTGCGTACGAGCATGCGTGCATGCCTGGTTTACTTCATTAACTGTGATGTCCTCAAAGTCCATCCTGTTATACCATGTGTCAGAATTTCTCCTTTTAATAAGGTTGAATAAATAAATATTCACTGTACGTATATGCCATACTTTGTCCATTTATGTATTATTATTTTTAACCTGCATCTTATAGGAGGTAAGATGTGTGCATTTTATAGGAAGATAACTATGGCTTTGAGCAGCTAAGTTGCCCACAGTCACAGTCACTAGTGACTTGGCATTTGAGCCCAAGCAGTTTGACTTCCAAATTCATGTGCTCGGGAGTAAGCAGCTATTAGACCCTTGCTAGTGAGCGAGTGTCAAAACAGGGTGCTGCTCAACCGGATAGTGACAACTTCTCACACATTGTTGTGACATTTCAATAAACTCGGTGTTCCTAAGAGCTTATACAGGTATTTTGCTTGGTTTTGTATTGGCCTCTGGGTCGCTCTGAGCCAGATTTGAATCCTGCCTTTCATAAATGGTATGAGATTTATGTTCGTTCTTCTTGTAGTCCTCTTACTTTACCTTACTTAACTCTCTCTCTTCCCCACTTTTTTACATTAAGAAAAATTATGAACTAGATGCACCATTTGTCAGGTACTTAGTCTGCCTTCTTCCAAAAAAGGATTCAATGTAAATAAATGGCGTGGTATGCAGTTGTGTGTCCTATCCCGTCTGCAGCATGGTGGGCAGAGGCAGGCTAGGACATGTTTCGTTTGGGCAGTGCCCTGCTCTTTTCTGAGGCTCATTGATCTCACCTGGAGGATGAGGTTGCTGCTGATGACAGTGAACACTCAGACTGCTCAGAGCCCTCCATTAAACACCCCTCAGGTTGACCTCTGATTCTGCTGACACTCCTGCAAGACAGGTGCTGTTCCCCTCATTTCATTTGTGAGAAAACCAAATCCTGGAGAAATGAGAGAACTTTCCAAGATTCTGTTCCTGCTTAATGATCCTGGTCAAGATGTCATCCCAAGATGTCAGCCACAGCATGGGCTACTTTCCTCGAGGTCATCTGTCATGTTTTTCCTGTCTGTGCCATGCATTCATCTAATTTCATTAAATCTTTATTGTGTCCCACTTCTGTGCCTCATACCATTCTAGGCAGTGTCCCAGAAGAGGCTTTAGAGTGAAAAATTAAATGCACAAACCAATGATCCCTTGGAACTTACACTTTAGAAAGGTGGTGGTGTGGGGAGGGCAGATAAGAAACGAAGAGAGAATTAAGAGGTTATGATCAGCAATCCAGAGAATTCACAAAGGGCATAGGATGGTAAGTGTGGAGTGCTGTAGGTGGTGTTTAAGCTGAGATCTGAGTGACAAGGAGTCTGCACTGCAAACACAGGGGGAGGACATTCTGATGGTGGACAGTCCATCAGTGCAGATCTGTGAACTGGGAGTCAGTGTGTGGCTGTGGCAGCAGGTCAAAGGCTGCAGGGGGAGAATCAGGAGAACAGAGCCAGTAGGAGCTACTGGATGTTAATCAGGTAGAGACCTGAGTCCAGGGGGACCATCTGTGTTATATTTTATAGGGGCAGTTGCATTGTAAGGAAAGGGCAAGAGCAGAAGTAAGAAGGCTAGCAGGGGACTGGTTCAAAATCCTGGTGAGAGGTGGTTTACTTTGAGGAGGGCTCTAGCAACCAGGCAGGAGAGAAGCAGATAGGTTCATGACATGTTTTGGAGTGATTGTCAATTGTAATTTTCTCCAGAGAAATGGTAAGCTGAATTGACCCAGATGGAAGTGGAAGCACGTGCAGTTGGGGTTGCTCAGATGAGCAGCTGGAATTCTGGGACCCAGGAGTGTGTGTGTGCTCCCTGCTTTGGTTTCTAACCCTGAGCTTCTGGCCTAGGAATGGAGGGCAGTGGCCTCCTACTTGATTTCCTGGCTAAGAGCTGTTGGAATGCCCCCAGATGAGCCCTGCAGAATGTGCCGCTTCCTTTGCTCTCCCTGGGTATTTTTATAAAGCATTCTTTCCCACCAAGAATGTGGAACTTTTTGAGTGATGTTGACTTTATGGGACTTATTTAACATATTCCTCTTTTTTTTTTTTTTTTTTTTTTTTGTGCGTGGCTGGGGATTGAACACAGGGACTAGTGTGTGCTAAGCACAATTCCATCCTGAGCTACATCCCCAGCTCTTATTTGTTTCTTGGCCTGTCCTCTTTTCTACAGCCCCACTCAAAATCTCTGTAGAAATTTCTATCTCTGCCCCCTGCCCCCTGGGATGGGCCAGGGAGGCTTGGTGGGAGCTCCTCAGGGCTTCAACACATTACCAAGGCTAGAGGACTGTGGTTGAGTAGGGCACCTCCCACTTCCCAGCCTTCATTTGCATTTGAATTTCTACTTGCTGGCCCTTCTCAGCTCCCTTAATTCCTTTCTTTTGCAGTACTGGAGATAGAGCCCTCCCTGGGTTCAATCAGAAGCCACTCTCAGCTCTTTAAAAAAATTTGATTTTGAGAGAGAGTTTTGCCAAGTTGTCCAAGCTGGCCTCCAATTTGTGATCCTCCTGTCTCAGCCTTATAAGTTGCTGGGATTAAAGGCATGTGTCCCCATACCTGGCTTGTGGTTCCTTTTAATGGTCTGGGCTTTCCTGAAAATATTCCATTTTTTAGTGTAGAAACTGGTCTCAGAGAATTTGGCAAATTGGTCACTGTAGTGGCTGAGTCCAGAATCCAGGACTCCTAAGGAGCCCTGTACTTCAGCCACCAGGACAAAGCCACCTGCATGTGACCTCATGCCCTTGGTTGTTCCTTGTACTACAATTGGCTTAAGCCTAGAGATCCTCAGAGATCATAAACAAAATAATCTAAAAATCATTCCCAAGGCTTCTTCCACACAGTCTTCAAATGGTTTACAGTGTTAAGTTACAAGGGTTTCTCAAAAAAAAAAAAAAAAAAAAATCAATTTAACTTCATCTCTTTTGTTTTTGCTCACTTGAGTTTCTTTTTAAAACTTCCTTCATGTTATCCATTCAGTCAACAAACATTTATTGAGTTCTTACTGTATGCCAGGCATTGTGCTAGGTGCTGGGGATTGATTCAAAGATAATTTGGAGGCGTATGGAAGGGGAGTGGATAATTACAGCACAGTGAGATAAGTGCTATAATAGAGGGATATATAAAGAGCTAGAAATAGCACTATGAATAACATCTCTGAACAAATTGCTTTCTTTTTTCCTTTTGGATTATTCCCTTATGTATATTGCCCAAAGTGGGATTACTGGGTCATTTAAAAGATGAAAACAATTTGGCACAAAAAGATGTAATGACTTGTCTGGGGAATACAGCTCAATTTTCAACAGGGGAAAAAATCGTTGACAACTCCAGATTTAGACCACTTCTCTGGGAGAATTGGACAGTTGTTATAGTACCTCTATCAACACGGCAGCTTTCAGGAGGAGGGGCACCTATTCTAAACATGCCGGCTCACAAGTAGAAATACACGTCCCCCTATTCAGTCTCACAGCTGAGCTGTTCTCACAAGAACCTAGCGCTTTGAGTATTATTGTCTCCATTTTACAAACATGGGCAGACAGTGCCCATGTTAAAAGGAAGCACTCTGCTCGAGATTCCATAGCTAATAAGTGGAAAATCTAAGAGTGGAGTGCAGTTCCTTTGATTCTGTGATTTCCATCCTATTTTCCATGCTGTGTTCACCAGCTGGAGGAACTTGGGCCCTGATGGGGGCCTGGAATTTACTTAAGGAGCCCCAACAACTTTTTTCAAGGTCAGGGTCCATGAAATAGGTGTTGACTTTCTTATTCAAAAAGTCAAAGCCAAGGAACAGTTTCCCTTTGTCCCTTGACCCCGCCCCCCC
>NW_025999969.1:4443833-4456429 GCF_001458135.2 Marmota marmota marmota
AAAAAAAAAAAAAAAAAAAAAAAAAACCCAGGGCCCATTATTCCTGATCCTTACCTGGGTCCTGTGAGGCTATTTTCTTAGCCCTAGCACTGGAGCAGAGATCCCAAGTAGAACTGACCATTGCCACAGATCTACTTTGAAATGTATTTTTTTCCCCTAGTATTTAATGACCATCAGCAAAGATTCCCTGTTCCTAGTATTAAGAGCCTCTCATAACTGAACACTAATACCTGTCCACCATGGACTTCATTGATGGCCCTGCTCACTCATCCTTACATCAGATACATTCCCTGCCTCTCTTAGAGAATACCCTACATTTTCTTACCTCCACGCTTTAACTCAAGATGTTCTGTTAGTCTGAGATGACCTCTCTCATCTCTACCTGCAGAACTCTGGCTCTTCCTATAGACTTCTGCATAGATGCTGTCTTCTGAAGAAAGTCAGCCCAATCCCCATCTGCTCCCACACCATCCAGTCCCTTGCACTAAATGTGATTTCCCTGTTCTACTAACTCACACCACAGTTGTGAGGCAATAGAGTATAAATGTCTGGTGCATATGGATATGGGATCTAGATTTAGATCTTGTGGTGATGTTTTCTAGCTGTCAGTTAACTTATGTGAACCTGAATTTCTTCAGCCATCAAATGTGTATAAAGGATTACCCCATGTCACAGTGTGTTATGAGAATTTGCTTTTTTATCTGTTCTTCCTTGGCATTTGTCCTCTCCAACTTTGTCTCCTCTCTCCAAAATGGGGACTTGCTTAAGGGAAGGAGAGTATCGCGTCTTCCTAGGGCCTTGGACATATGGGAACTGCTATCAGGACCTTTAAAGAACAGAGATTCCATACAATCTAACCGTTGGCATTGGGATAGGCTCACTGCTGGGTGGGGGTTCTAGTCATGTGCTAGGCTTTACTAGGAGCTCTCTAATTTGGATCTTGAGACACATACAGGACAAGTTGTACAGATGCTGGCTCCTACTTTTTGGGAGATAGAGGGAGACGGGCCTAGACTTTTTCCTTAGTTGAGCTGGCTAGTGCTGGCAGATCCCCAAAAGCACAGTTGTGGTCTTAGTTGAAACAAATTTGATTTCTTTCTAGAGTCTTCCACTTGTTTATGTGTGAGAGTTCCAGACTTAGCGGACAGGATCAGTGGCGGAGTGGGTTAGGGGCAGCTTTAGGAGCCACCTTCCCTTCTGGGGAGGTGATCCCTTCAGAAGCTCCCTCCAGACACCCCACCTTGCTTTGCTTGGAGGCTGGCTAGGAAAGGGGGTTTATTTCTTAAGGTGATGACTCTACCATTTAACCTTCTCTTACATCATTTCCCAAAATGTGGCTCCTGAGGAGTCTCACAGTCCAAATGCTTTATCCCAGGACACGAAGTCCTCCATGTCCTGGCTACAGCATCCTTTCCAGCCTCACACCCCGCCACATCCCTTCAGTCCTCTTCCACTGGCCTCTCCAGATTAGTCACTGTCCCTGGGAACACCCTGAACTCCTCCTCCTCAAGGCTCTTGCACATTGTGTCCCCTAAGCCTGTTTTTTCTTCCTCTTCATATATGAAGATCCTCTTGAGTGTTCAGTCTCAGTTTAGAAGTCCCATCATCTGCCAAGAACTTCTAGACCCTGAATAAGACATGGGGTGGACTTGTACCTTTGTTGTCTTTTCATCCTGTCTCGTGGGCCAGCAATTCCCAGTGATGTTGTGAGGGCTTGGAGAACTCTAGCCTGTCAAGCTCAGCAGCTCTACCTGCTGTGTCCACACACTGCTTAATCAAGGACGGGCGGTGTTAGCACACATCTGCTGATGAGGGCAGGGAACTTGCCATCATGTCAGCTAGCAGTTACTCCAGAGGGGTTTTGGGGCCCACTGTAGGCTTACTAACCATGATGTATTTGATCATGAGCCCAGCCATTTGAATTCTGCTTTTGAATTGGACTGATATTAGCTCATTCCTAACCTTTCCCAAGTCTGTTTCCCACATACTAGAAGTCTGCTTAGTGCCAAGTCTCTGAGCTTTTAAATTTGCTTAAGAACATAACAGCAAGGTGGAATTCAGGGTGGATTTGCATGCTTCTAAGGTGAAACCTTTTACTTATTTGGAAAATGTGGCCAATATTTTTATCCCAAAGATCTTGAAATGTGAAAATGGGTTTTTTTTTTTTGCATATGTTTTTGTCCTCAGAACTGTCCATATCATAACTTGTAACTGCAATTAATAAAACCTGTGTCATGGAGCTTGAATTTTTTTTTTTTTTTGAAGACCTGTGTTCAGATTCCAGCTTTATTACCAACCAGCCCCCAAACCTTGAACAGGTGCTTATCTCCCTGATCTTCACTTCGATCAGTGTGCAATTTGGGGGAAGTTTTCTCAAAGGGTTGATTGAAAGTTTAAATGAAATATTGATCGAGAAATTGAAATTTTTAGAGTATGTGTTTCAAAAACTGGATTTGGAAGCTATTTCTAAATAATGTTTTCAAAAAGTTTGCATTTGAAGGAAAATACCAAGATAGAAGTTTGTCTTCGTGTATAATATTATGTTTTAAATGACAACATAAATGAATTTACTTTCAGGGGACACGTGATGTCTAATAGAACATAAATGACTTGTAATACTCAGTTTGAGAACAAATAAATCAGAAGCATAAGCTTTGAGAAATTGTAGAAGTCTTTGAAGGAGGTGAGCATGAATCAGTGTCTTGTGTGCAGCCTCTGTGTTGGACATGCGGAATATGAAATTGTAGGAAATGGGCACTGCCCTCAGACTGGCAGATGTTATGAGCCCTGTACTGCAAGTGCAGAGGCTTGGGCTCTGAGAGGTTAAAAATCATTTATGCAAGTCCAGCATTAAAGTCTTGAACTTCAAAATGTGTTCCTGATGGCTTCTAGAAACTCCTTATATTTACAGATGTGACAAGTCCTGCCTTTACTTCGTTGATCCTTTATCCTCTTCCTCCAGGGCAGCCACTAATTCAGGGCAGATAAGGCAGTGGAAACCTACAGTCTCATGACCCATCACTTGCTTAATAAATCTGGATAAACATCTTGACTTTTCCTGCCAAGTCTCTCTGCTCATGACATGTCTACTCTGAGCTCCTTTGGCTCTACTCATTCATCAGTCTTTACTCCTTTTTCGGAGAGAGATTTGCCATTGCCCATCTCCACCTTAGTGGTCAAGAGTATATTTAAAAAGGGTTTCAACTTTCTTAAAAAAATAGTGGAAAAAGAAATTCACTGACTATTTCTTACCATTTTCTGTGATTTATGGGCCACCATGTGGAAGAGGTGGCAGGGGGCTGGAAGTTAGTAGCCATGGGTCGCATCTTGGATCTGACACTGACTAGAGAGAGGACTTGAGGCCAGCTCTTCCTTTCGCTTTCAGGACCTCAGTGTCTTCATTTGTAAAGAGTGAGGGCCCTGCTAGGTGATTCCTAAGATTTTAAAATTCTGCATGTTTTCTGGTGTCAAAACCATCAATTTCTGCGGAGCTGCATAATCCTGCAGCTGTTTCTCTGATACTTTTCAATCTTTAGATTTAATCTATTCAACAATGTATAATTTTTTAAAGGGAAGCTTTTATAGACACTTCTGAAATGTAAGGGTGGGGGGGATAAATGGATGTTAAAAAATAGAAAACAACCAATTAAATAGTATATAGCATGTAATTCTCCTTGGAAACTTACCGCGAAATTGAGGAGCACTTTAACAACTGGTAATTTAAATTGCATTTGAACTCTGCTAATGGTTTGTTTGCATGGGAACTTCAATCATTTCACAGCGGTTCTTTAGCAAAGTTGCTTGTTCTCTTTATGGAAAAGAAGAAAAAAAAATATTAAAAGAAGTTGACTATGGAAAAGGGAGACTGCTTTTGTTGGTACATGGAGGGAAGGCGTAGAGTATGTGAATGGGACTTCCCATGGGCCAAGGGTGGAGAGCTATTCCGTTCTGTGAAGTTTAGAAATCTGGGAAGTTGGGTGTCTTTTGCTGCTATTGTAGAAACTGTTCTGATTTTATTCTCTCTCTGCAAGAAACTTTGGTTTCATGGGGCTTGGGAGATGGGGGATTGTCTTTTTGTTTTCTATGAGATTGTACTAAGTTTGGCCTCCTAAAAATCCACTCCCCAGCAAATTCGAAATTGTGCCTCTCAGTGGAAATAATCTTGAGACTTCTGATGTTCTTGAAGACCACCAGTGTTGAGGAAAATCAACAGGGCAGATAAGGCAGTGGAAATTGATTAAACTCATCTTGATTAAACTTCATTTTCCTTCTTTTATTTCTTTCTGCTCCTGGTGTGTACTGGGAGAACGTTGATGCAGGTGTTCAGAGGCCTGGGTATATAAGTCTTGGTTTTGCTCCAAGACTTACTTGATCATCATATGATCAAAGGCCTGATTAATTCATGTCGTCTCTCAAAGTAAGGGCAGTAACCAGATCCAGTGGATCCAGCCCTAGACCGTCTGCCACCCATGGTGGGCTCTGAATGGCCACCCTACCCTGGCTCCTAGGTTCTCTTCCTGGTAGTTGGAAGAGTTGAGGTGTACCATTTTTAAGCTCTTTCCCAACTTTGAATACATAACAGGGATTTGAAGACTGAATGAGATGATATACATGAAGCAATTGTAGGAGGGGGTAAATGTTTCCAATCACAGCAATAGAATGGGGGTGATAGATTTTCTAGTATTTGAATTTCCCTTTTGAACACAAAGGAGAAGTTTTACAGCAGGCCCCTGCCCTGGAATACTTGTGTGCTGGAATATACACTGCATAGTTCTTAGAAAAGAAGTAATAGTTCTTAATGAAATAAAACCTGTAATGAGAACTTACTAAGAGGTGTTGAGATTTTCCAGCTCTCTTTGGCTCGCTGGCTCTCATTTTTCAGGCAAGAAGACTGAAGTTTAGAGATGTCATGAGGTTGCAGAGTTAGAAATTTGTTTCCAACTCATATTTCTTTTTATTTGGCATACTTCAGTTATTTTTTTCTTGTCTCAAATGTGTCTAATAGATCTGTCTTTCTTTGCCATTATTGGGATGAAACTCTTTTTCCAAGAGACTTGAGATGTGAACGCTGAAGAACCACCCTTCTTTTTCTTCAACATTCTGAGAGAAAATACTAAAATGGAAAGTGCTAGAAACTGATCTTGGTTTAGGAGGCGTAGAGGTAGGCCACTAGAGTTGTGCACTTCAAGCCTGGTTTTGTCGCTGTGGTCAATCAGGCTTCATACACCTGAGGAATTCAGAAGCAGTAACACCCTGGGGATGTGTAAACACTCCTCTCACTTTCCACAGGTGGGGACACGGAGACTCGGAGTTGGAAGTGAAGCCAGAATCCAGTCCGCCAATTCCCAGTCCAGTGCTTTTCCCACTGTGCACTCATTGGAGGGAAGATTTTTTTTCCTCAGTTGGTAAGTCCTACACAGAAAACAAGACATTTCTCTTTCAATGTGCATGATTTAATGAATTTTAAAATTCAGTGGTTTTCATGTAAAGCTTGGGTACCAGTAACTCGGATTCAGAAGCAGAGAAGACCAAAATGTCCTTCTGTTAAAAAAATTGATTTTGTTGGCAACAGGCAAGATATAATAATGCTAATAAAATGTGTGGCAAAGCAAAGGCAAGACTCAGCTCTTGGAAGGTGGCAAGCGGAGAATTTGGAGGAAAATCTGGAGTAGTGGCGATTTTAGGTTGCCAGTAATTGTATTGCTTTTTTCTTTCTCTTTTGGCATGAAAAGAAGTGTTCTTGAAATTGAGAGACCAAAATGAAAATGTCAGGCAACAGCGATATGAGCAAATGTGAGGAAAGAAAGCAATATTACTGTCTCTGTTTATTCCTTTATTCCTTTGTAAGGTGTGCTCTTTTGGGACCTCACTTTACTTTCACAACTTTTTGAGGTAGGGGAGGCTAGCTTTGCTTAGCAGAGGGGATGAGCTTTTATGTCAATGAGCTTGTGGAGTTTCATTGCCATGGCCCTGACTGTGACTCTTGGTGCTCACTGAGGAAGAAAAAGGGCCACCAGGTAAGGTTATCTTTCCCTTGCAACTTGGAACATCTGTGTTTAGTGGGTAGAGTAGAACATCACATTCTTAAAAAAAAAATAAAATAAATAAATAAATAAACAAACATGGCAAAGACGACCAATCACCTGAGCTGTGGTGAAAGCTGAGGGAAATAGTTGGGGAATTCTGGCTAAGGCTTCCGCTTAGGATTCTAGTTCTGTGGTTTCCATGTCGAGGGCCAAACCCTCTGTGCCCAAGCATTGGCATTATAGTGCGTAAATAATATGCTTCACCATGTTTGTGGTGTAGTTTTTCAAAACAGAGCAGATGCTGTTGTGATTGATAAAATGTAACTTCATTTAAAAGTGTGGCTGAATTTGTAGTTGGCATTTTGTCACTCTGTCTTTTTAATGAATGTGCAACTGACTTTCCATGGGCCTGCTGATCTACATAACATAAAAGGCTGGAGCTCTTTGACGTGGACTCTTTAACATTGTAATCTGTTAAAATCTCAAACATGGTCCCGCTAGCATAGGTTTAAGCATGAAATGGGAATCTGTGTTAGCTGTTCCACCTGTTAAGTTTTCTCAGTGTTTAAAATTAAATTGTGATGTTTATGAAGCCTGGCCCTTAGATTTAAAGAACTCAAGTGTGTAATGACAGACTAGGAGAGATTGCTTTAACAGAAGCAAGCCAGAAAAGACCCAGAGGGTTTTTTTTTTTTCTTTTTGGTGGTGTTTTTTTTTGGGTTGGTAAGCTAGTTTTGGGCCTTTTGTCTTCTAAAATGCCAGTGCAGCTTCAGACTATATTAAGGGGAATATGGTAGATGGATGATCCTGCAAACTTAGAACACCTGGAAACTGCCCAATCCAGAGCTAAGGTAGACTTCAGGCTCAGCTTGAGCAGGGCTGCTGTTTGTCTGCATTATTGTTCTGCTGGCTTTTTTGTGTGTCGGCTTCATCCTCAGGATGTTGTACCTCATGGTCATGAGTTATTTGCCTGCTTTAGCATTGGCATCCTCCTTCCTATCTGAGGGAAAGAGAGCCTTCTTTACAGTAATCCTGTGAGAATATGGTAGAGTGCTGAACCAGTCACTGAGGCCAAGCGGATGGGACTTTTTAAATTGGCATGTATGAAATAGAGTATGAATTGAATTTTGAGACAATCCTACCTGAACCTCGTGGCCACGAAACAATGGACAACAAGCAGCTCCTCAAGGAATATCCAGGTACTACTAAGAGGAGGAGAGGTTGTATGTGGACAACCATGGACATTCTGCATCCCTGTTTACCCATCTCAGGGCCCTCCAAAGCGTATCAGGTTGTAGTTCATGCTCACCTTCTGAAAGGGACATTAGCCTGCTGAGCTCTACATGAGGATGCTGAGAGGACCAGAAATGGTGTCCCAGCAAATGCAGGAATGATCCCATGAAAAGGCAGGACACTGGGGTACACATGACCATGGGCTTGAAGAACCCAGGCAGTGGAGGGGCAGAATTTCATGTTCACCTTGTAGTTGAGTGGGGTGCTTGGTACATAACAGGTGCACATGCATCTTTATGGATAAAAGGAATAAATCCACAGGTAGTATGTCCCTTTCCCTGAGGGTGTTCTGCCAGGTATTGGCTGAATCTCTGTTGATCAGTCATAGGAATGTTTGCACGAGTGAGGCTGGACTGCTTTGTTTTGTGAGTGAAATAAATGACTGAACAGGAAGAGACTTTGGGGACCATTATGGCTTTGGAAGTCTGAGTACCTACAAGGGCAGACACTGGTGGGATGGGGTAAAGAACAATCTCTCTGCTCTCATTTTCCCTGTCTCAGAATCAGAGGCAGTAATCATTGCCTTGCCTGCTTCTCAGTAATCATTGCCTTCTATGCTTCTCATAGAGCAAGTGTGTTCATAGATGCCCAACTGTCTACTAAATGATGAAGTGTGGTCTGGATGTGACATGTTATCACAGTTTTTTCTTTAAAGATTCATCTTAAATGTAAAGAAAAATAAGATAAGTCAACTACCCAACACTGCTTCTGGTGCATAGTCACATGCTCTTGTACCCTGACCTCCCAACCCAATACCAATACCCTGTCTTCCTCAAGATTGGATGAGCACTAACTCATCCTCAGTCTTGAAATGCAGCTAGATCTGGAGCCTTGTTTGATAATGATAATTAAAGTTGAAATATAATTATGTATTGTGAAGACTTTCACATTTGTTTTTGCCTGAAGGCAGTGGGAGCTTGAAGGAGGTGGATCCAGAGACCAAGGATGCACAGTGCTGAGACCCCAGAGAAGCTATGTCTAGTTGTTTGACTCTTGATTCGTTTGGTTAGATAATCAAACCTTCTGCTCCAGGCATGACTGGCCCAGGGGGAGTCAGGAAGGAAATTATTTCCCTCTGTTGATCCCTAGTACAACTGTTGACTGTTGCCAAGGGCTTTCAGTTTTAATATTTCCTCTTTGGTCCTGAGAAGTATCAGGTATTAGTTTCTGCCGGAAGCAAAACATTGGTCACTTCCGACAGAGGTGAATGTCTTGGCTCTCTACAAATACTTGGTCAGGTGGTTTCTGGGTATTTGTGACCATCTGTTTAGCCAGATTTTATTGCTTTTTTTCTATTTGCTTCCAAATTTATATTAGAAGACTCGCTGGGTTTGAGCAGTGACCCACCTAGTCTCCAAAAATCTGTGGCTCTTCACTAACTTTTTGCAGGAAGTGTGTTCACCATTCATGAAAGTAAATAGTAAAGCTAGCTCTTTTTTTTGTCCTTGTTTCTTCCATATTCTTATATTTCAGTACAAATACCTCTATTCTACTTTGGGAATGGCCCTAGGAGATTAGAAGGGTTCTCAAGTTCTCCCTCATTGGGTTACTATGTGGCAGAAGGGCTCTGATACCTAAGTAGATGGAGGGTCCTTCATAGTTACTGCCATATATCCACCCGTGGTTCATAAAGTATGTGCTTGTTTTCTGCCCTGATTTCAGGGTTTGTCTGGAGGGTAGTGAAGTTCAAAATCTTTTGGACACCATGGTGAATTAGGTATAGTCCCTGATCCTAAGACTCTTGTAGTTGGGGAGAAAGACACACTCACAAGAAAGTAATATACATGAGGAGGATATTGGTCACAACACACATTTATTAATCACTAGATGCGTTTTAGGCCATATGCTAGGAACTTGGGAAGATCTATGGAAGTGGGTCATAGCTTCAGATCTCACAAAGCCTCGATGTAGGACTGGGAGAGTAGAAAGGATTGGGGATACTTTGGAAGGTTTCCAGGATGAAGGGATCTGATCTCAGAACTGAAGCTTTGTGGCTCAAGCTCAGGTGCGTGACAGGGTGGGACTGCCACTGGCCCACTAGGTCTGGATAGGTTCAAAACATGTTGGTGATATGAAAGAATGGTTAGAAAGTTCAGGAGCATCTCACCTCTGTGCGAGCTTCAATTTTTAGCTCGTTGCCCACCCATGTGCTGCTATAGAAAGTGTCTTGCAGACTTTTTTGAGGCAGTGAAATTATATCCATGGTCATGTCCATATGGGAAGAGTATGACTGAGTATATGTCACAGTCTACATTCTTAGGGACAAGGTTTCTTTTAAGAGTTTCTGGTATTGAATCTCTTATGATCTACTACTTGGGTCTCATGAAAAATGGTAGAGTTCGTAGGGAGCTATTAAAGGATCCCAAGAATAGATGTTTCCAACTTTGATGCTATATTAGTTATCTATTGTTGTGTAAAAAAAAAATTTGCCCACACATGTCTCCTTGAAACAAGGAACATTTATTGACTCATGGTTTCTATAGGTCAGGAATGTGGGAGCAGCTTAGATGGGTGCCTCAGGGTTTCTCAGGCAGTTGCTGTCCAGGTGTTGTTGGACTTGTAGTCTCATTTTAAGGCTCAAATGAGGGAACATTCACTACTAAGCTTACTTATATGATTGTTGGCAAGATTAGTTCCCTGGAGATAGTTGGATTAAGGGCTTCAGTTCCTTGCCATGTCTGTAGGGCAACTCACATGATAGCTGGCTTCCCTTACATTAATGAGCAAGAATAGTCTGAAGTTGCAAGCCACAGACCTTTTATAACCTAATCTTGGCTACATTTTTCTCTGCCTTGTTCTCTTGGCTACAAGTGTTTCACTACACCCAGTGCATAGCCAAGGGGAGAGGTTGCAGAAGGGCATGACGACCAGAGGTAGAGTTACAGGGGGCTGTCTTAGGGGCTGCCTGCCAGATAATCCATTCTGCATGGGATGTGGTAAGGTGAGAGTAGAAGTTACCTGGAGCTACTAAATAAACTTAGCATACCTCTGTGGGTCAATGTTACTTGAACACTTTTTGTGGGGGAAAATTCCATTTAAAAATGATAATATAAATATATTTATACAATACAAAATGGGCATGACTTTTCAGAGAGAAAACACAAGTTTTCAATTAATGCTGTTCTCCCCTACCTAATATGTTTTTACTTTCTTTGGCAGTTAGAGTTGTTTGGTGGAGATACTTGAAAGTTTTTGCTTGAGCCCTTTGCTGTATAGGTGAGACACTAAGAGTTGGAGAGGCGAGGACTCTCCAGGACCACAGAGCCAGTAGGTAGCAAAGGGAGTATTCCTCAGATCCCTCTCAGTGTTTCCCCTTCCACCCCACCACATTGCTTCGGAATGAGTCTGCCCAACCTTTAGGCATGAGTTTGCTTCCTTTCTCATTCCCTTTCCTGTCCCAGAAATAGATTAGGGAAAAATAGGTCAAAATATGCCATCTTGAGCCTTGATGTCCCTTTCATTATACTTCAGGGATCTGCTTCTCCTGTTGGGTCATGCTGTGTCCTGAAAAGTTGCATAAATCAGTGTTACTTGGCTCAGACAGTGTGTCTGCACGACTATGAATAACATTTGTATTAGGAACAGACAACTGATATACAGCATTGCTGTGAGGCTGACGGGATCAGACATAAAACCTCCGCCAATACCTTCTGTCTGCAGAAAGTTTCTTTTCCAGGGCATCCGTCTCTTCCCCCCACCAAAATAGTCTTTTTATAAAACCAGGCTCAGGAATTCATTTTATGGAAGATGACAGGTTCCCTAAGAGTCCACCTTCATATTCTTAAAAAAAAAAAAATGGGAAACTTAAAAATCATGGTCAAGCTATTAGTAGCCCTACAGCCAAAATGAAAGCACAACTTTGGTCATGAAAAATCTCACTGTCCAGATACAATACTACTCACTACTCTGACACCTTTCAACTCCAAATAGTTTTTATATTTTTGGTGCATTCAAAGTGTTTCTTTTCTTCCTTCTTTCCTTCCTTCCTTCCTTCCTTCCGTACTGGGGATTGAACCCAGGAATGCTTAACAACTGAGCCATATCCATAGCCCTTTTTATATTTTATTTTGAGACAGGGTCTTGCTAAGTTGCTTAGAGCCTTGCTAAGTTGCTGAAGCCAACTTTGAACTTTTGATACTCCTGCCTCAGCATCCTGAGCTGCTGGGATTACAGGCATGTGTCACTGTGCCCAGCTCCATTATTTCATTTTCACTGAAAGTCTAGTAAGAAATAGAATCTTTGAATGAAGGCATCATGACGAACAGCACTTAGAGCCGGAAGTCGGCATATTAGCTACATAATCTTAAGTCACTTAATCAGTTTTTGAACCTGTTTTTTTTTTTTTTTTTTTTTTTTTTTTTTTTTAAGATATAAAAACAGGGTAAAAAGTGGCTAGCTCAGTCTTTTGTGCTCACAAAGCAGCAAAACATAGAGTGCCTGTTGAGCATGGGACTTTATGTGAAGAAGGTGCATGTCCCTGGTTTCCATCTTCTTGGTCGCCTGTCACTAACTTTGCTGAAAATCACCCTTTGTTCTTTTCTGTGTCAGGTGGTTGTCTCAGTATCTCCGCTTTGCACTGTCCCCTTGGCTGAGTAGAGACTTGAATCATTTGCATATCACTCACCCCAGATTTCATGTTTTCTTGAATAACTAAAAGCCTTAACATTTGTAATTCAGCTCGATGACTCCCAAGGCATAAATTCAAACATCATAAGATGTTCATGTTTTCTGATATTTGGAAATAAAGTAGCTCTGGGTAAAAGAAAAATAAAATATTCACAAACTGTTTCCTGGAGGTCTTTTGGGCATCACACTAAAAGAGTGTGTTGGTTTCTGTGGTCAGACAGTCTTGTCCAGGGGTCCAGCCCTACACAGGTGCTGCCAGTGACTTTTCCATCTGTAGTGGCATGTTGCCGAATCTGCCCGGCTCTGACCCTCCTTGGTTTCTCCTTGGACTTTTTGAGGATGACATCACCTCGTCCTGCTTCAGTGGAGACTGGCTTGAATTATATCAGTTATTAAAAATGATCTAATATTTTCCTTTTAAATCTGGGGCCTTGGCTCATTCTATGATGAAGCTAGTGATTTATTTATAATAAGGTATGAGACAGCTATAGCCACTCTATGATGTCATCTAAGAATGACATGAAAACAAAATAGGCTTTTACATAATGAAAGTGTTCCTGTAATCCGTTTATAGCCAAGGCTTTTTTCCACATGGAGAATGGAGATATATTCTCTACTTTTCCTTCCACTCCTTTCTTACCTTCCCCCCCC
>NW_025999969.1:4456438-4504011 GCF_001458135.2 Marmota marmota marmota
CCCCCCCCCCATTTTGAGTCTTAAGTTCTTTAAGTTAACTTTTAAAATATTACCACTTAAAACTTCATAAAGTCCTGGGTTACTCCTCCAATCTTGTCTTCTCCACTCCCCCTCCCCCACCGCTACCTTCCATGGTCTCTTTGTAGCCATTGCACTGTTTCTACTAGGCACATGATTCTTGTCCTTGGAATGCACCCCTGACTTGGCTCCTTCAGATACCCTCCTTCTCCAGGCCGTCTCAGATGCACCTCTTCCTCACTGCCTCCTGTGAAGCTCTGCCCCTTGTTGGAAACCTTTTATCTGTCCCTCACCCAATTTAAAATGATAGCAAGCCACCATTTTATACTCCAAGGAATATTCACAGAAAATGGGAGTTAAGGGAGGGAAAGTGATTTAGGGGAACAGGGGAAGGGGCCTATGTACTTTTAGATTTGCTCCTAAAGCTATGAAGTATGGACAGGTCAAGGTTTATCCTTGGGTTTCAATTTTCTTCATTTGAGAAATACATGCTTTGAATTTCATTTCACATGGCTCAGAGGTGTACTGGCAATAGCTCCTTGTGGTACTCTGTTGAGAAGGATTCTGAGGCTGCATGCTAATTGAGTCAGGATCACTTAGAGTGATGTCTGCTAAGTTTGTGGGTGAAGGAGTGAAATAAAGGCCCTCAAGAGGTCTTGTTAGACCAGATGATCAAAAGATCTGTTTTCCTTCTGGGACATTTTGATTTACTGACTGTCAGTGTCTTGACCATGGTTACATGGCAAGCTGGAGTCCAAAACACAATTCTTAGATACAGAGACTGGTTAAAATCTACATATTCAATCGCACATTTACCCAAATAGGCTGGCTGTGGGAGGCGAGAAGCTGGGTAAGAAGGATAAGAAGGTTTATGACTTACTGTATTTCCTCAAATCTGTATGTCTTTGAGGTACAGTGGGGTCAGGGGATGATTGTCAGCTCTTTGCCATCCAAGGAACTATCTGCCCTGTTCTAATTTATTTCAACAATGGCAGTTGAAGGTCAAGGTCAAAAAGGTAGATAACCTTGTAAGAGTTTTGCTTAGATCAATCTTATCCCATGAATCCATCAGACTCCTTGCACCCTTCCTTCCAACCTCAGACAGAATTCTTGGCTCAGTAAAGAGTCAGATTGCCTGAGTAGTAGGTCAGCTCAGGATCAGGTCATGGGAAAGTGGGAGAAGGGGAGAGAAGGAGAGGCAAGAAGTAATGTAGGCACTAGAACCCAGAACTAGGGGTGAAGAAGGAACTAGAAGCCATTGGTATGGAAAAGAGAAAGGGCTGGAGGAGGGAGGAGAGGTGGTCTTGTGGACATGGAAGGGACAAAACTCAGTTCTTTGTGACCTCAGAATGAATTCTGGGAGGAGTGGGTGGAAGCAACAGAAAGACAGTATGAGAAACAATTTTTAAAACAATTTTTAAAGCGAAGCAAGTCACAGATGGAATGTGCTTTTTAGGGAATCGAAGTTCTCCATCCTTGCTGGTATTTAGGTAGAAGGAATATGAAGTTGGACTCCAAAGTCAGCTTTTTGTTGCTGTGGGCAAAATACCCAACAAAAAACTCGGAGGAGGGAAAATTTAATTTGGGGTTCACTGTTTTAGAGGTTTAGTCCATGGTTGGCTGATTCTGTTGCTCTGGGCTGAGGAGAGGGAGAGCATCACTGGTGGAAGGGCGTGGTGAGGGAAAACTGCTTACCTCATGGCAGTTTGCAGCAGAGGGAGAGAGGGAGGAGCCAGGGAGACAAGATTTAAACCCCAAAGGCATGCCCACAGTGATGTGCTTTCTTCAGCCATTCCCCACCTTCCCGTGTTACCACCCAGCACAGTAGTCCTTGCAAATTACTGTCCAGCAAATGGATTAATTCACTGATTAGGTCACAGATCTCCTAATCTCATCATGAGCTTCTGGGGGGATGCCTCATATCTAAACCATAACAGAAACCTGTATGATGTGTTCCCTGTCTTGAGGGTCTAAAATTTTCTGAAGAGAATTTTTGTATGCATTTAAATAATTTCCCTTTTAAAATGAAGACTTCATGGAGAAAAGTGATTCTTCCTTTTTACATAGACTTGGTACATAGACATGCTGACTTATCTGAGGTGATCTTCTATTGCTGTTAGCATTATTGATGCAAGAAAGAAAGGAGCTTAACTTAGAATGTCTTAGTACTTTTTTGTATGGATATATTTTTGAAGATGATTTCTGTGTTTCTTTTCAAGAAAGTTCCATAGAATTATGTTCTTGTTCTTTTTTTGGGGGGAGGGTACAGGAGATTGACCAGGGGCACTTAACCACTGAGCCACATCCCCAAGCCCTTTTTATTTTGAGACAAGGTCTCACTAAATTGCTTCAGGCCTCCCTAAATTGTTGAGGCTAGCCTTGAACTTGTGATCCTTCTGACTTGGCCTCCTGAGACACTGGGATTACAGATGTTATCACTGTGCTTGGCTAGAATTCTGTTATTTGGGCTGTCTCTAACCCCTACCCCCATTGATTTCCTTTTTTCTGTTCTATTAGTGTGCTTTGCTTATGCATCCTCTAGAGCATTCAGGCCCCTTCCCTCTGCCATATAAACAGATTTTCAGTCTTCCTTCTTTACAGTATCATAGAAGCTCATCAAGGGTGTGAATCCTGCCCTGTTCCATAAGAGATCCCTGGTATAGTGGTTTGCAAATAAAAATAATGACAACTCATTAATTTATCAACTCTTTATTGAGTACCTACTATATAGTAGACACTATTTTAGGAATAGAAGCAACTGTAAACAAGATCTGACAAATTGATGATTAAATATAAGAGCTTTATTAAAAGAAGAAAAATAAAGGAAGTTAAAGGTACAAAGGTTTAAGAGGACACAGATTTTGATTTGTTGGTCTGAGAAGGTCTTGCTGATAAGAGTACATGTGAGCTAAGACCTGAATGAAGCAAGGGAGCAACCCAGAGACCTGGAGTGGGGTGGGAGGAAGAGTGCTTCAGGCTGAGTAAAAGTGGTTGCAAAGACCTTGAACCTGAAGTGTGCTTGACTCATGCATGTCAGGAAGAGGAGTCTGGTGGAGCTGGAGTGAAGACTGTAGGAGAGGTCACACATGCCAATAAAATAGTTGAAACAACAGATATTGGTTAAGTATGCATTGAAGATTAAGCATGCATCAAGGATGCCTTTATGATTTAAAGAATTCACAGAAACCTAATGAACAAGATGCTAAAAAGTATTCCTGTTTTTCAGCTTTAAGATGCAAAGGGTGGTGGATTGGGAGCTGAGACCATAGCTCTAGGTGGTGCAGAACAAGTCCAGGGGCTAAGGATTTTGGCTTCCTCCCACCTGTAGCCCTCTGTGGTGGACGCATGGAGGGCTGCTGTGCGGATGCTCTGCTCCTGCACAGCGCACACCTGCAGGGACACTAGGCCCGTGCAGATGGGCAATTGCATGCCTAATCACCCATTCAGGCACCCACTTATTTGTTTTCCACATGCAAATGTGGGTTTTTTGCAGACGAATTTAATATATTTGTTGCTTCCCCATTTTATTTAAAACAAAACAAACGGCCAACCGTGTCAGTTGAGGATAGCAAATAGAAACATGAATATTATGGGTCTTTGCTGTCTGTGTCAATTACACGGCTGAAAGGGATTCCAGGCAAATGAGTCTTTTTCTGGGCTTAATTTTACTTTTGCTTTATATTACCCTTTCTTACTATCATTATTGGTTTTAAAGAAAGGTTTATTGGGAGATATGGTATTACTATCCCTAAATCATTTTCTCAATACTTCAGGCTCCATATTTTTATTGTGTGGTTTCTATTTTTAAAAAGTTTCTGAACTTGGAGCCTATTTTTTTTTTTTTTTTAAAAAAAAAAAAAAGGCAGTGGGATTTCCAAAGGCCATTGCAGGTGATACCTGCAACTTCCTTAGCCTGAAAATAAACAAATAAACAATCAAATTAGAAGTATTAGCCCCTATTGATGTGCTATTATTATTGATTATGCAACATCATGCAAAAAGTCACTTTTGTTTGTCAGTAGGCAAACGCCAATATCAGCTAGAGGTCTTGGGTGAGGGTTTGCATTTACATTTAATGCAATTCCAGAGCTCTTGGGTGGAATGTTAAAACTGGTAGGTATTTTGGATTCATTGCATCTCAATTACCTCAACTTACAGTTAGGGAAAGTGAGGCCCAGAGAAGCAAAATGAGGTGTTTGAGGTCCAAGAGAGTAAGCAGTAGAGCCTGGACTTGAAGAGCAGGAACTCTGATTGACCTTCCCCCGGGACCATGGAGATGACAGATGGTTGCTTCTGTGGCCTGGGACTGTGAAGAGACTGCTGGACCTCACAGAGATCATCTCAAGGTGGGGCTTGTTTGTCAATGGTGTATGTGTGTGTCGTTTTTCTTTCATTTAAAAATCTTTTGGGTATCAAATTTAAAGCAAAGACATAGTAAGGTGAAATGTGGGAATGTGGGTAAGAATTACTTGCAAATTGCCTAGCAAGATTGTTGAATGGATAATAGGGGAGAGAGAAAGAGAGGAAGAAGAATGTGTGTGTGTGTGTGTGTGTGTGTGTGTGTGTGTGTTTCGTGCATAAGAGATAGAGGGTGGGATGGAGGCAAATAAACTCAATGGGAGATGTCAGACCATTTGGCAGTAGCAACTTCATGTTGGGCACAGCATCTCTAAGCCAGAGGGAATCCAGTTGGACTGCTTTATTTTGTAGAAAAGGAAACTGTTGTCTACAGTGATAGAGCCTTGCCCAAGATCATCCAACTTTAATTATGTGGTTAGCATATTTAGAACAACATTCTTTGATGGAACTCATTTGGTAAAGTACAGTCTTAACTATCAAATTGTATTTAGTAGCCAGTGAGTAGGGCTGCTCAGGTTAGATGAAACATCTGCATTCTTTGGGCTTCTTCCCTCAGGCATAGTTTTGGCAGGAGGAAAATGGCAAGGACTGAGAACTCCGTGTGCAGGCCACCTCACCTTTGCAGACATGAGCAGCCACATAATCTGAGATCACATAAATACTTAGTGAATGAATCTCCCCAGTGGCTGTATGAAAGAGAATCCTCTGAAAGAGTTAGATTTAGAGATTGAGGTCAGTTAGGTAACACTGAATGGCTCTTTTCTATGTTCTTAAGTATAAGACCCTTTTTGTTTTTAAATGTAAAATGTTAGGATGTTAGATTATTAGGCATATTTGCAAAGTTCAAAGTGACATTTTTGGAAATCTCATGACAGCAAGAACGTCCGTATGTATGAAAATGGCCAAGTTTCATCCAGGAGGTGTTGAGAGAAGGTGAATGTTCCTTGTAGTTCCTGCAGAAACAACATAGGGTAGTGAGAAGCCTGTTGCTCTAGGAGAGGGTGGTGGTGCAGAGGGACTATTAATCTAGTGAGAATCCAGCCTACTGTGTCTGTTCTCTATGCAGGCTTCTTTGCAGCTGTCTGCCCCGATGTACATAATGTACATTTTTCTAGCTGATACTGCATGGCCTGGTATAAATGCTCTGTGGAGTGCTGGACCATCCCATGCACCAATAGCAGTCTCCTGTGACCACGTCTGATATACTGTCTTAGGGATTTAAGCCCTAATGCACTTGCTTTTCTCTTCTCTCAGTCTCCACCTACCTCTCCCCTTGGGAAAAAAAAAGTTATCAGAATTGTTTTAAGGTTTATTTATGTTGATTTATTTGTATTTTGAAACTCATTTGTTTCCATCTCATGTATGTAACTGATCTACTTGATGTGACACGATATTATAACATGCTTGTAATATTTTTGTGTTTTACTTAAAGTTATCTTGGGTTTGGGGAAGTGTAGCTCAGTGGTACTAACATGCACGAGGTCCTGGATTTGATCCCATGTACCCAAACTAATAATAAAAAAGGGATCTTTCACTCCTAGCACCTTCAGCTTTTTATCTACATGTACAGCTTATTTTTGAAGAATCTTTAGAGAGTTATTGACTTTGTTAGAATTACTACTAAAGAAGCAATTCAGATGTCAGACTCCCAAATTTAACTTGCTTTTCTAGAACCATTAATTTTCCCAACAACTTCAAGGATTAGCAGTAGGGAATAGGACATTCTGAAAATAAGGAAAAACTTGCCGAATGAGCTGCTAATTTCTAGCTAGGCACATGGAAAAAAGGTCTCCATTCCAGTGACCTCTCTGCTCACTGGAAAACTTTGGGCTGGTGGATTTCATGATCCTGACGAGGCCTCTCAAGTTACAGTGAGTGATGAGGTTAAATGGCAGGGTAGAAGATGCACTCTTATTGGGCAAATGGGTGTTACAGAGACATGCTGTCCTTTGGCATTTAGACAGATCATTTTTTTCCAGCAGGATAATGTTTAAGGAACAGCTCCGCCAAATCCCCCAATAGATGGAGCACATGAAGAATGCCGAGCATTTGGAGAGTCTGCCTTCACAGGGGTTAAGTTTTAGCACTGACAGTGGCGTAACTTGAGGATTCCTATTGGATTTCGTCACCAAATTTTTTATTTCTAGTTTGGGCTTGCTTCTCATTCCCTCCCCCCCAACCCTCTTTTTTATGGTGTCTGTATTTGATTTTTTTTTTTTTTTTTGCATTCAGGTTTACATGATATTAGAAAAATAATAAAATAAAACGAAACACCAACATACTGAACAGGAAGGCAGAAGAACTGAGCTCTGATCCCGGCGTGACCACAGCCACCTGTGTGATTATCTGTGCACAAGCATTTTTGTTCATTCAATAAACATTTAATTGAGCACTTTTACACATGAGGTAGCAGAGATTTTTATATGCGCAAGATGCAGTTTATACCCTCCTGTTTACAGTCAGGAATAGAGAGCCAAGTACACAAAGAACATAAAATCACTTCTTCTTTCTGAGTCTCTTACTTATGTAGGAGCCAGATTTGGGGTAGGAGGCCGCCAAGGTCCCATCCGAGGCTAACATGCAATCATTCATACCAAATTCATTAAATAGCCAGTGATTATTTATTAAACTGAAAATTGGCAAATAGTTTCCCTTTCTCCTCAGTTTATAGGGGATAATGTTGAAGATGAATGAGGTACTGTCTACAAAATCCTTTAATAAGCAAGTTGGAGAATGATATTATATAAGTTTGAGGCATTATTATTAATGGAAAAACGAAAACAAGGGCTGGTGTTTTTAGAGACAGAACAGATGGTTCCTTTGTTTAGAATTTGAGTACAAAGGAGAGAGGGAAGAAAGATACTTGCCATATTGTTTAGGCCCAGAATGTGAGTGACTCTAAAATGCCAAAATAATCTGGTTAGGAAAGTCCCATAGATTCAAAATAGCTCCTACACTGATCAAACTATAATTAATGTAACAAAAAAAATGACAGTAAGAAAAATCCTAACAAGAAATGCCACAGCGACAATTGACACAGCCTAACAAAAACTCCTCCCCGTCTTTTTTTTTTTTTTTGCATCAACTCTAAAAACTTAATTTTTTTCTGTCTTCGTGAGTTATGCCACATTATAGAACAACTCAGTGGAAACTGGTTTAAAACTGAGGCTTTTTCCTAAAGCCACACTGCTCCCCAACCCCTGCATTATTTCAGTTTCTCATGACTCATAAAAGGAATCTTCCGGACTCGCAAGAAATCGGCCGTCTTCTCCCATCTTTGCTATTGGGTACCAGTAGGAAAATAGTGTGATGGGGCAGTTTAATTAGAGAGTGAACCTCCAGAGTCCTGGGGGTGGTGTGGCAGAAAGTCAGATCCGAGAAGGACCTTTACAAAGTTGTAGGAAGAGTTCCTTTATGTCTGGATTTCTTATGAGCTGTCTCTGCGATACACATGATCGTTCCTTGCTGTCTTGGGGTCTATCACTGTTGAGTTTGCAAATAATGTGGGCTGTGCTAAATGAGACCACAGGCACCAGGCTGGCAGCACTGAGGTGGAGGAACTAGACCTTGAGTTCAGGTGCTGTTGAATGTGACCAGATGGGGTATGACCCAATGGGGTACCTCAGCTTCCCCACTATAGAAAGGGGCGGGGGTCAAGCAGAGTGCTTATGCTGACGCTCATGTGAGTTCAGGCCCACATCTTTTTGTGTACAGCCCTTAGAAGGCTGAGACTGGCTTTTGACTTGGGAGTGTTTAAAATCGAACCTGCTGCCTCACCCAGTAATGAAAAGCCCCCTCACTGTGTGGAGGTGGGAACTTCTTCCACCTTCTCTGAGCCTTCTGCTAAACTGGCTCTAGGCAGCGTGGTTTAGCTGGGGGGTGTTCAGCACATGGATGGGCTGGGGAGAGGCAGAGGTTTAGTCCTCCGAATTTTGGGTTCCAGTCCAACTTCTGCTAACTAACCACATGTGCGACCTTCGAGTACCCATCTCTAAGGTTTCTCTCAAATCCCATTGACTGGTTGGTCTGTGATTCATCACAGCAATTAGAGGATATTGTAGAATTCCCTCAGGGCCCAGGCTTTGCTCAGAATCCTCCCAAGGGACTCTTCCTGTGTAGCACATGTCTCTATTAAACACTAGTTCATTCTCCTTGGGTCAGAAGCGTGGTTATTAGTTGTGCAGGTGCTCCTTCCATGCCACCCTTGCTGACCACCTCTGTCTCCTCTGAGGAAACCACTCTTTGGAAGCACCTCTCCTTTGACTTAACCACACTATGTGGCGTGCCCACCGTATCGTATTTATCTTATGGCCTGGAATGTGAACTTGGCCGTGTCCTGTTCTGTTCTGAAGTCAGTGTGTGCATCAGTACCAGGAACGTAGGAAATTCTCAGTACGTGCCAGCTGAGTGAATGCAAGGTGGATAAATGACTGTACTTCCTCACTGGGCCCTGAGTGCTTTCAGGGCCTGGAACCTGCCTAATGAGTTTTTTTCTTCCTCAGAAGTTCTCACACAGGGCTTTTATTTTTTTTTTCTTAAGTTTTTTTTTTTTTTTTTAAATTGGTTCTTTTTAGTTATATGTAACAGCAGAATCCATTCTAATATAATTATACAAGCATGGAATATGTCTTATTCTAGTTACGGTCCCATTCTTAGGGATGTACATGGCGGTGGGATTCCCTGTGTTGTTTTCATATATGTATTGGGAAAATTATGTCAGATTTGTTCCACTGTCTTTCCTTTGCTTATCCCTGCTCCCTTCCCTCCATTGTCTCACCTACTACCCGTCTGTTCTTTCCCTCACCCACCTGGGCCAGGGCTTTGAATGCAGTATATAATCAACTGCTCTTTACCGACTTGCACTGGAGAAAGGTGGAGATGGATCCGAGCAGGGAGAGCATGTTTGGATGTATGGTGTTCAGCTTGGTCATATTCAATATCTTCAGGAAACTCAGCTGACAGAGATCAGAGAGTGTTTGTGGACCCCTGGCTGAGTGCCCTGGGGAGGGAGGTTAATTGCTGCCCTTGATTTCCTCACTGTCCGTCTGGGCTCCACTGGAAGACTGTGCTAGGGACAACTTGATCTCTCATCTTTGGGCTGTGGCTAATGATGATATTTGTCCTCTTCTTTGTGCCCAGCACTTAAGGCTTGGATTATGATAAATTGTTAGAATGATTCTGCCTCATTTGACTTTAAACATTTTGTGGGCAAGAGGGAGTTCTCTTATCATTCTGTTCATCAGAGGTTTTGGCCCAGAGCCATTCAGAGAGCAAGTGCCATGAATGCCACTCTTCCTTTGGCCACCTGTGGTCTACTGCTACCTTTTACCTTCCTCCAGGAGCTGGCTTGCAACATTGTGCCACCCATGTAATAAAACCTGCAAAACACACTTGATAATAGAATAACAGTGTGGTTCCTTCTCCTACTCTCACATTTTTATTTTGATCAAAAACAACTTTGCTTTTGGGTGTAGCCTGCTTTTAAAAAAATAATAGAAAATATATTTGCTAACTTTATTGTTATTTGTCCATGACTGTTTTTTTTTTTTTTCTTTGTCTATTGCAGTGCTGGGAATTGAGCCCAGGAACTCCAGCATGCTAGACGAGCACTCTACCACTGAGCCAAAGCCTTAGTCCATGACATCTTATTTTATTAGGAAAATGAAAAGGTTTCTGTTTCTTGACTGTAATTGTAGAGATATATTTTTAATGTTTTTCATTTTTATTTATCGGGTGTTACCATAAAATAGTGTGAAATGATGTGACGGATTTCTAGTGGAGAAATGACTTAGAATGTCCCTTGGAAGTTCTACCTGCATCTTAATTGTTTGTTGTCACGTGCAGTTTCTTTATCCCTGTCTCTTCCTTTATCTATGAAATAAGTTTATTGAACAAGATGATCTCTACCATTTCTTTTTCATTAACTCTGAATCCATGGTCCCTGAGGGCTTTGGGAGCAGACAGATATTTCTAGGTGTCTTTTTCATTTTTCTGACCTTTAAGTAGGAATGGTGACCCATCAACCCTTGTAATCATCAGCCTCAATAACTTTCAGAAGCCTTTAGGAAGCAGACAGCCTGCAATTTATTTCACTAATTTGTTTGTGATTAACATCCTCTGCCCTTTCTCCTATCCCAAGCTCAGTGTTTTGAAATTTAATTATAGGGATTCTTTTCCTCTTCATAGATTATATACCAATTGTATGCCATTTCTCTTGCCAGAACTCTCTGCTGATTTCCTACATATTCTTCATTTAAGTAGTCTCTAAATGAGGCATGAAATCTTAAAAATTCTTTTCACTTCTGACATTTGCTACTCAGGACCTAAGTTTTCCCAGGAAGTGGTTAAAGCCTGGGAGCCCCAGGGAGCAGGAGCCTTGAATCTACCTGCTGTGTCAGTAGCATCTGATGTAGACAAGACATAAAGAGGGGCACATACTTATTTAAATGAATCAATTGAATTCCTCAATTGGCATAAAATTAGTCTTTGTAGATGGGGAAGTGGAAGCTTGGTCATACTAAAATCTTGCTCCAAGTTACTAATCAATTAAGTGACTTAATGAATTACTGATGTCTAAAGCTTTTCTTTTATTCTACAGCCTCTGACTAGAAGTTATAGGAACTCAGCCTCTTTTGCTAGAGATTGGTGAAATCAGGCCTGGAGAGAGGACTCAGTTTGTCTCAAGGAACCCAGAGAAACCAGAACAAGAAATCTACTCGGTCTAGCCTTAAAAACCTGATATACTGAGTGTGGAGATCTGAGTATGACTGAGCACAAATCACTTGACTTTTCTGAGCCTCCTTGGCTCATCTGTGAAATGGGGAAAGGTGCTCTTTGTGCCTGAAGATTGCGAGCTTGCAGGTGGCCTCTGGAGAGGTCTTCCTTGTTTGAGATCTGTGATGCTGTGAATAATACCAACCAATACTCAAGATACTAGTTACCACGTCCATTGGTGGAAAACAAGGTTGAAACTATTTTTAGAGCTTTAACCTATTGCAGATTAGTTTGAAGAAGAGGAATACCTTTGAAAAGCCAAGGAATGGTTTTATATACTATATAGAAGATGATGTAACTAATATGCACATATGTAGAGTATTTTACAATGTATTAATGCTTTTTTCCCATAGATTAGTTTGTTATTTTTGCTATTTTATTATTTTGAAAATTGAACAATGGCAACAAATAGGATGATGTCATCCTAAGGACACTAAAGCAGCAGAGGATAGAAGCTTTTCCTAGAACTTAGGGACTGCAAAGGAATTTAGAGTCTTTTTAATCCAATGTTTTGCAAGCTTGGTCACCTATTGAAATCTCCAGAAGATTATTTTAAAAATACTGTCCCTAAATTGCTCATTTGAATCACAAATTCAGTGGCTGGGATCTGTGCTTTAGTCTTATATTAATACTCCTCAGAGTGGAGAACATTGATCTAGTTTTGATTTTTGATGTATTTCTTTGATAGTATCTTGCTTGATGGGCTGGAGTTTTGGGTTATCCCTCCCTGACACCCAAGTGGAAACTTCTGGATGATGACCCAGAAATTTACCCAAACAATGTGAATGCCATGGAAACTATTGAAAAGGCTTTTGAACCTTGAAATAAATGTTGAGCCAAGGGATAGTATGGGTTAACATTTTTTTTTACATGTGGCTCTGTCTTCTTTTTTGTGCTTCTAAGAATGTTTAAAAATGATAGCAGGGAATATATTTCATTGCTTTAATTGTTCAAGGTCTTTTAAAAGTATGCAATAAAATACCATTTAAGCTAACTGACCTTTATATTTTAATGCTTTTTGGAAGGGAACAATACCTAGTATTCAGCTGCAGTATAACTTTTAATTATATATGTATTCAGTCAGCACAGCCTGTTATGGAATCAGAAGACTGAGGGCTTTACTGCCTTCCCTGATATTTTACCTGTTTCTGTTTAAACTTCAGGTTCCATTCATTTGATGGTTCTTGACCTCATAATGTCTAACCTTCATATTTTTCTTTTTCTTTTTTTTTTTTCCCCTCTCCAAACTTATCTAAGAAGGAGACTTAGAGGTCTGATTCATTAGGTGTTTTTCTTCTGCAGGAAGTTCAGGTGTGTAGTCGGAGGCAGCACATGTGACCTGATCCATATTTTGACAAGGGAGAGAGCTCCCTTTTCCCTTCAATTGGTTTGGTAATACAGTATTTAACCCCAAAGGCTACTGCTAATAGATTTTTAAAAATTTATGCTAGCTATTATGTTGTTAGGTATAGCTCATCTTCCAACTCTAAACTTGCTCTTTCTAGATGGGGAACGGTACTCGGGTTACAAACATAGTGAACTGAAATTTCAGAGGCTAGAATTGACCTACAAATCTTGTAAAGGTAGCTCTAGTTACAAATTCACTGTGGTCTTGGACATGTTGTCTACCCCCAGGAGTTTAGAAGAAGAAAGTAGAAAATATTTCTCCATGCTAAGAAATTAAAATGTATGAAATTCTTTAGTTCTGAAAAATGTTTGTGTGTGTGTATGTGTGTGTATGTGTGTATGTGTACACATACCTAAATAGTATATGTAATAAAATAGCCTAGGCTAAATTTACTGTCTTCAAATCCTACTATAAAATGTGCTAATTCCCAATTGCTACGTTTTTCCTTCTCTTTCTCGGTAGTCATTTTTTCTCTAACCTTAATTATAAGTGATTTTAGATTTATAAGAAAGTTTTGAAGTAAGCATAGTCCAAATCACACCCATATCTTTTATTCAGATTCATCTGTTGACATTTTATCCCATTATCTTTATAATCATCTACCCGCCCCCCAACCCCCGTGATTTCATGAGTATGTATGTGATTTTTTATTTTTAGATTTGGGAGTAGGTTGTGTTGGTCACGGCACTCTACCCCTCAGTGCAGTGTGTATTTCCTAAGAATGAGGAAAATAGGCATGGTCTCTTTATATCCTCAGTTCTTTCATTTTCTGTGTGTGCTCTGCAGTCCCAGGTATGATCTTGATGGCATTTCCCCCTCTTCAGTACATAATCCAGCCTAGGATCAGGTTGGCATGTAGTTGCCACGTCTCTTTTGTCTCCTTTAATCTGGAGTATTTCCATAGAATGCTATATCTTCTGTGGCATTGACATTTTGCAAAATATAGTATTTCCCCTTTTAAACAATGTGATCATCCTCATTTTGTATTTCTGTTGCTTTTTCATGTTTAGATTCAATTATGCATTCCCCAAGGGAACACTACATAGATAATGTGTGTCCTCCTCGAGTGTCACATCAGGAAGCTCACCATGTCCATCTGCTCCTTATTGGTGATGTTAGTTTTGAGCACCCTGTCAAGATGTCCAATTTCTCCACTGTAAAGTTATTATTCTTTCCTTTGCAATTATTTATTATTTATCTCTGGGGAGATACTTTATTCTTGCTTCTCATCAAAATTTTCCTCTAAATTCTTGCTTGAAGCAATCTATACCATGATGCTTGCAAAATTAGAATTTTCCATCATTACCACTCTTTTCACATTTATCATTCAGGGTTCTACTCCAGGAAGGACTTCCCTTCTCCCCCACCCTCTCTGATATGATATGGGCTTTCAGATTTCTATTTCAAACTTTCATAATTTATTACTGCATTGTAATAGTTTGAATGGCTTCAAATGTTCCTGATTTGGCCTGTGGGAGTCCCTTTAAGTGGCTTGGGACATTCCCCATGATTTTTGTTGTTATTTTTAGAGCTTATTGAACTGCTTGGATAAATATTTGTTCTAGTTTCATCTTTTTTTTTTTTTTTTTTTTTTTTTTTTGATAACCAGGGATTGAACTCAGGGGCACTCAATCACTCAGCCACATTCCCAGCCCTTTTTATTTCTTTTTGAGACAGGGTCTCACTATGTTGCTTAGGGACTCTCTAAGTTGCTGAGGCTGGCTGTGAACTTTCAATCCTCCTGCCTAAGCCTCTTGAGCTGCTGGGATTACAAGTGTGTGCCACTGCGCCCAGTTTAGTTTCATCTTTTTTTTTTTTTTAAAATCTTTGTCTCTCTTGTGAAAGCAACCATTTTTCACTATACCTTCATGTTTGTTAGTAGAGAAGGGAATAAAAGACCAGTATCTGCATGCTAGCTGCACTCATTGCTATAGTGTGGCCATCACTAATGGGCCTTTTCAATGGGAAGAGCCAGGAAATCTTCCAAGGGGAAATAGTCAGTTTTTCTTTCCTGCCAATTACTCTCCATGGGAATGTCCTACCAGCATCTTTACTCATGGTGTCTATCAAGTTTTTAAGTTGTTACCAATCTGATGGGGGAGACATGAAATTTCAGCATAATATGAATTTGTCTTTCATATCCTATGATGAATAAAATCAAACACTTCTCTGTGTTCAAAGATCATATTTATTAACTTTATATCTTTTGTGAATTATTTGTTCATGTCTTTTACCCATTTTGTTTTTCCTATTGGATTTTTTTCCTCTCAAAGTGTCCAGAAATTACGCATATTAGTCTTTAATTGATGGAATATGTAAAAAATGTTTCCTTTAATTCGTTATATCTTTTGATTTTGATTAGTGATTTTTTTCCTATTTTCTTGACGTAAAAATTTTGTATTTATATAAACAAATTTAAGATTCATTTATTGACTTTTGGATTGTGGTCATGGTTTCCCAATACCTTTGCTCACTCCTTTGTTTTCCAGTGCCTGTATAGATTCATCTTTCACATTTAGATCTGATTCATTTACAGTCTCTTTGGTGTATGAGGAGACAAATGGACTCATTTTGTCTTTTTCAAAATGACCCTCTCAGGTTTCAGTGCTATGGAACCATCATTGCCCCTGTTGTCAGAGATCCAGGTTAGCTTTCTACCTGCACCATGACTAGGTGTGAAGGAGGTTGAATGATGGTGCACAGGGGTACAGGAGGTCAGAGGAAAATGAGGTCCTGGCTATAGAATGACTGACAGCAGATTAAAACAGAAAAGGTGTTTACAGAAGATCCCTTCTTCTCAGACCTGTAGCCACCCTCCTCTCTATGTGGAACTTGGCTGCACTCACTTCAGTGAGCACCAGTGACTCTGTTGTTGTCTAACTGCTGGTCACTTGCTGCTGCCTCCCTGGACCCTCTTCTGCATGCTGCCTGTTTCAGGGAGTGTGCCACTCACAGGTGGGTGAGACTCGGCCTTAGGAAGTTTTGGGGTTTGGTAGCAGATCGCTGGGTGGGTGTTGGCTTTACACATCTGCCATTCTCCGGCAAGTTGGAAAACAGACCAAAGTCTCTTTCTCCCAGATAATGGAGAATGCAAAATCCCAAAATAAATAACCGTTCAACTTTCAGAGTCAAAGTTGAAAGTTCAGGTTTTTATAGAAGCATAATAAACTTTCCCTGATGATAATTTAATATTAATGACACAGCCATATTAATCCCTCTGAGTTTTTTTGGTAAGAATTCCTTGAAAATGGAGATTTAAAAAAATTTTTTAAAATTTTTTCTTGTGGTTAAACATTTGGAGAATGCCCACTTAAGCAAATTTAGGTCTGTTTCTTTGCAAAAGCACTCCTCAGAGCTCTTAGTGTGAATTTCTCCAATGTATTTGATCAGGAATAAGTCTCTCACCCACCCCTAACACCCATTGGCAGCTTTCATACATTGATCTGCTGAGTCAAGTTTGTTAGGGCTACATTACTGCAACCTCTCGTACTAAAATCCACATCTACTTTTATTTTATATATATATATATATATATATATATATATATATATATATAAATTTAGTTATAGATGGACACAATACTTTAATTAATTAATTAATTAATTAATTAATGTGATGCTGAGAATCAAAGCCAGTATCTCCCTCACACATGCTAGGCAAGCACTCTACCACTGAGCTACAACCTCAGCACATCTACTTTTTGATTTTATTTTTTACTTGTAAATTCTTCCAAAGTTAAGCTCTATGAAGGCAGAGACTGTGCCTGTTTTTCTCATTAATATGGTCCAAATACCTACCACAGTGCCTGACCTGTAGTAGGTGTTTATGAAGTATTTCTAAGATCGAAGTTGCCAGCTCTCATTTAGCTTATTGCAGTGTTTGTTGTTTGGTTCCCACCCCCAAATGGAGATGTTTTTAACAGATTCTTCTTTTTAGTCTAAAAAATTAGATAAACATGTTTGCAAAGAATTGCATATGTAACTTCCTGGCATTCTTAGAGTTGTAAGGCTTAATTGTGAATCATTATTAAGTAGATGATTTAATCTTTGCTGCTTGTCACCCAGGAATGGGTACAAAGAATTGTCCTTGGGAGAAGCAGTTCATTCCAGAGCTGATTCCTGCTATTGGGAATGCTGCTTTCTGCTTTTGTGGTTTAGAACTTCTGTTGGATCCCACTTGTGGTTTTCTCCCTCCTCTAACTCTTTTAGGCTAGGAGAGTTTTCCTGACCAGCATCCATTCTGATGTTTTCCATTTTTAGCTGCTCTTAGAGATGACAGCCTAATTGCTAGAAATCATCTGGTTTTCCCTGCATACACTCCTGTCCCAACTAGGAGTCTGTGAAGGATCGTATGTTTTAGAATAGTGTCTCTCACTGTGTATATGTGCTCAGGCACACACATGTAGTCACCCCCCCCCCCCCATTCTAGTGAAGGACTGGAATGTCCAGTGTCTTAGTTGAATACAGGAGCTCAAAATTCTGAAGCTGTTTTTTCCTCTTTCTTTTACTCGGAATTTCCAAATCTGGAATATTACTGTGCTTTATATTCAAATTAATTTTATTGATGTGATTTTTGAAATACACATGCAATTAATTTTTGTTGTAGAAAAAATTGGGAAATCACAAATACGAAAGGAATGAAATCAAGATTGCCTGTAATCCTATTATCCAAAACCACTTGAGAGTGAATATTATTATTCTGTGTGTATACACTAGGGACTGCTCTTTTGTGCTTCTGGTGCTTTTTGAAGATGGAGTCTCACCTTACTCAGACTAGTCTAGAACTTGTGATCCTTCTGCCTCTGTTGCTCAAATAGAGATTATAGGCACATGCCACTGCACCCAAATTCCTAGCTGGGATTTACTTTTTAAACCAGTTCCCTGTTTTAAGGACTTCTTGCCCTTTTAACAACAAAACTAATATTTATAGTATTTATGTCATGCAACACTTGATAGGCATTGTGTTATATAAAAGTTGAGTTAGGCCAGTCAATGATTCTATCTCAACTCACCTTTGTACTTTCAGGGTCTTGCTAAGGTCATCCATGAACATGGTGTCTTCTGAAATGCCTGATAAATTTCAGTGACTAGACATTGAACTAGAAAGGGATCTGCCCACTTTTTCTCAAGAAATTCAATTGTACTTATGATGTGTTCCAAAACTACTAAAGAATGGTGAGAGCCAAAACAGATGAAGCTGCCCTTATATGGGCAGAAAGAATTCAGTAAGATTTTTACCAGTTCAGGAGGGGTTACCTATGGTGATTTGGAACTGTCTGTGATTTGCTTCCACTTTATTGTGTGATCAGCACAGTTTGCATCTGGTCTTCATTACTTTGGGCCTGGAAACACCTACCCCCTTTATAAAACAGCAATTCCGGGTTTCAATGGGGAGCTGGGGAGGAAGCTGACTTGCATTAGTCTGACACATCAGGCAGCCCATGATTAACTCAGTGCCACTCTCATGTACATCTGCGAGCAAGAGGTTTTCATTAATTGCCTTGATGGTGTCATTGCTCTGCTGCAGATGCTGTCGAAATGGCACTGATTGTCTGAGACATTGCACAGTGAAGGAAGAAACACGTGGAGAATTCAAAGGATCTGAAGAACATTCCCTATTCTACAGGCATCTTCCTCTTTAGGCACCTATCACTACATGCTCACCAGACACAGAGGAAAGAATGCCTTCAGGGAATGCTCTCAGGTCCTCCAGTGAAAGATAGGGCATGTGTAACTCCCCCAGGGCAGCTGTTCCCAGAATATGGCCATGAAACTGATATCTAGATACTCGGACCCCTGGAAGCCTTCTATCTTGTACTTGCTGTTACCACAGTGTCCCTTCCCTCTGTATAAACACAGATGAATCCTCATATCCAGACTTCTCCTACCCTTATGCCAAGGGAGTACTTAAATGGTAGTGTAGCTTGTCTCGGTACTATTCCTGTCATGGCTTATTGACATGCCTCCATGGTGATGAAGAAGGCATCTTGGCTGCTTTGCCACAAGGCTGTAAACCTTTCATACAGCAGGTACTACTCTAGTTGGCTGAGATCATCTTCTGTGTGGATTCATCCAGGGAAGGAGCAGAGAGGATACCAAATACCACTCTGCTGAAGATTCAGTGGAGTGCTTCTGCTAACTGCCTGGTATAATGTATAGGTGCTGCTATAGATAGGAGACTTAGGCTCAGACTTCTGTTACCCTTGAGGTCACAGAACTGAGACTCAAAGCTAGGACCAGATATCCTTGACATCTGTGTGTTCCCTTTACCTCCTGCCACATCATGTCAGAACATTACCCTTTCTCTAATTTCTTCATAGATTCTGGGCAGGGTCACCTCCATGTTGGGCTTCAGTGTCCTGTGAAGATTTTCTGATCTCCCTGCACCCCCGCTACAACCTCTGTACAAACCTTTCTGAACACTGTGAAGGTTAGCTGCGTACGTATTTGTCTTCATGCTAGACTAAATTTTTTAGATGTCTTACTTAGTATGGTATCGAATTCATAGGAGGCTTTTGTTACATATGTATTGAAATTTCTAGTTTTTGCCCCATTTTGTATTTTCCATGCTGACATTAAAAATCTAGACATGTCTTCTTAAAATTAGGTACCCATATTGAAGGATGCCTAGATTTTGTTATTTTGCTTTAAATTTGAACCAAAGACTTAGACTTTGGCTTTAGGTTTTGGAAGGGTAAAGTAGCCAGTACCTACCTCATTAATATTTTTGGGCATCTCTGAATTTGTATACAGTATCATTGTGTTTACATGATCAATGATTTAATTATCACATTGGCTACTGTCATATCAATATAAAAACAGTACTATGAGCAAATATGTTTCAGGCTTATTGTTAATATCAAGATATATACTTGTAAATATAGTTAAGCATTTGACATGTGACTTGGAGTGAATAGTCTTCATAAAGTGCTTTTTGCTCTGATTCCACCAGTTAACATATTAAGGCAAATATTATAAATAAAATGTTATAGCATTTAATGGTGATTGTGAAATCTATTAATTTTATGGATAAAAGAATTTGTTAATAACTTTCAGTAGCTAAGCAATTAGAGAAATAGTTAAATAATTAGAAATTAATCGAGTTCATATTAGAAATTGAGAGTTTATGTAACTATTAGATTAGTTAAATCTTAGGCAATAGAATACATTAGGTAGGTGACTTTGGGAAGAATATCATATCCTTTCTTAGCTAACAAATGTTTATAAAAATATAAATTGAAATCAGAACATTATTATAACATTAGATTATATCATAATTATAGGATTCTTTAATGAATGCATTTATAACATTAAATAGGATGATCATTTGGAACTGTTTTTAATTTTTAGCTGTTTGAATGTACTGAAGTCCATGAATCTTTCAAGAAAAGACTTACTTAAGAATGGTACATTTTCTGCCAGTCACAGTGGTGAACACCTGTAATCCCAGCTACCTAGGAGGCTGAGGTAGGAAGATTACAAGTAGGAGGCCAGTCTTGACAATTTAGTGAGACTTTATCTCAAAATCAAATTAAATAAGGGTTGGGGATGTAGCTAAAGTGGCAAGGCACTTGTCTAACAGGTGTGAGGCCTTGGATTTAATCTTCAGTACTGTGAAAGATAAAGGAGAAAATAATTCCACATGTTCTGAAGATAAAAAAGGAATGTATTGCATTGTCCTCTTCATATTTCTTGATCAGAAAACTACTAAAATCATGTATGGCGACATCAATGATAAGTTATCTTCAACACAAAGAAATTTCATACTTATTATTTTCTCAGAGAAGTTCAGATGATGGTAGATTCTAGCCACAGCTTTGGCTTAATATTGATTTTAACATTCAGTATTTGGCACTTGGCCTAAATAGAAGAATTTACCCATTGCCTATCTATGCGTCTTTATACCTTTGTGTAGGTAGGTACAAATGCATAAATGGTGTTGCAGGGACACACTGGAACAGTCTCTCACACTTACCTACCATGAACTAGTTTAAAAATTGTTTGCATGGTCCCCGCTCACTAATTCTCCTGTAATTTTTGATGAAGTCAGGGAGTATCGACCCCTTAGACGAAGGGAACAGGTGGCTTACGGAAAGGATGAGCATTCTTTATCCAAGGTTATGAGGTAGGGGTGGAGACTGACCAACTGACCCCTTTTCTAAACTCCCTGCTAGCGCTCCAAATCACACAGACCTGGCTTATAATCCTGGCTCTAGAACTGCCCCTGATACTCATAGAGCAAGGCATTTTATTTGCATCCTGCCTGTCTTATTAGAAGAAGAGGTGTTAAACTCACTAATTAGCATTGTGGGCCTAGTTTTATTCTGACAGCTAATGACTTGTAGGTTTAATTAATATTGATTGCCTTCTCGAACTGGGCGAGTCTTTGTGTTCTCTCTCACCTGCACAGTGAGGGGATGACCACATCATCTCCTGAGATTTCTTTTCAGCCTTGCTTGATAATCTGCTGCTTGATAATCAGGACTGAGGAAAGGAAAGGCAACACTCCATGACTTGAGAAGGCCAAGCCAGTTTGAATTTGCTAAGAGACACCACTGAGGGAAACACATGGACATATAGGTTTAAAGACGCTGGCTACTAGTTGACATTGGAAGTGTCATTAATACTTCTTCCAGGTTTATGGGCAATGAAATTGGTTTTCAAACACCATTTTTGTTTTTAGTTCATGGTTTGGTCATGGAATGCAATTTAAAATACCTTTGAATTGGTTTATTTGCTCAAAAATTGTAGTATTCGTTGTTGTTTGTTGAGCACCTAGACTATACACACACATCTTCCTAATCTTGGAAGAAAATATAGAATATACTAATTCCTACCTTGTAAATAAGGAAATGGGCTCAGAGAGGTTAAAGGACCTGCTTGGGTTCACTTAGAAAGTAGAAGAGTCATGATTTCAGTGGCTGGTTTGCCTCCTTGTAAAGCTTGTGACCTGGTTACCCTCACACTCCCACAGCTCTGAAACGGAGTTATGTGTGCTCTTCCTGCCCCCCTGTCCCATTACAATGGTGAGTAGAACATGGTGCAGGCCAAGGCCGGCACTTATCACCAATGGGTCCTCGACTTGTGTCTGACATTCATGAGGCTCCTGTGTCATCTGCTGACAGGCCTCTGGGACCCAGATGTCCTCATTACAAAAATCCCACCCTGCCCTCCCCAACCAGGCAAAGAGACCTTGAAAAGGAGCTGGTTTGTGATTCGGGTCACTGTGATGTTTTAACTGAATAGTTAGTTCTTTGATAGCTTCTTGCTTCCCTGTGAAGCATCCAAACTTCCAACGGTGACTCCCAACACTGACTGCGCATTAAAACCACCTGGGAGCTTTTCATTCATAACCATGCCTAGGCTGTCCAACTACAAATTCTGATTTGAATGGACTGGAGTAGGACCCTGGGTATCAGCATTTAAAAAAAATTCTACAGGGATTCCACTGTCCTTCTAGGGAGAAGGACACCTACTTTAGGGTCAGAAAGCTTTCTTTTCACTCTTTAGTTCTTTTGCTGTGGTATAGTTTTCTTTGACTCCTTTGGGCCTTTAGTTGTATCATGTCATTTTGTTGAAGGATAAGATGTATTTATGAACAACATTCATGGTGTTTTTGAGATGGCTAAGCTTGTGGAAAGGGTGTTAAAGTAATGGACATAGTTGTTGAATTTAGTGGCCCCAGAGGAAGGAAATGAGCCACCTTGGATTGGGTCACTGAAGGCCAAGAGATTGGTGGCTTTTGTCATCTTCCCTATTAATCCATTCTCTGCCTCCCTCCACCAAATTTTTGACTCTGAAGGGGTTTATTTTCCAACAGTCACTATCACTAATTTTACTCTAGGACATACCCTGTCTTGCTTACCTAGCTTGGTTATTTGTTTATAATTTCTTTACTTTTTGTTTATTGCTTTCATTTACTCACATGTAGAAAAGAATGGCTTACCTAGAGACCATCACTGAGGTGCATGGTGTCAGACACAGGCTTTCTGCGTGTTCTTTGGAAACACCCCCGAGTCTCTTGTCTGCTCCCAGTAGTCCTCTGCATACCGGACACTAGTCTTACTCTCCAGAATTAAGGCAACTCTTTGCTGTTTCTGGGCTCCAGCCAGGTAAACTGTGCTCTGACCTGGGATCTGCCCCATCCTTCCTTTGTTCTGTGATCTCATTCTACCACAGCATTAACTCTGTCCTGAAGCCCTCCATCATTCCAACAGCCAGAAATAATCTTCCCCTTCCTAGAACTGCCACGGTGCTTTGAGCGGGAACACTTTTAGAACTCATCACATTGTACCTCTAGCTATTCTTATTTATGCATGTGTCTGATTCCTCCCCTTCTACTACTGTAAGCTTCTGGAGGGTGCGGCTGCCTCCTTTTAATTTTGGCAGCTCTTGCTGTGCCAAGAATATGGGAAACATTCCATAAATATTTTTTTTTGAATAAATGTGTTACTTTTAGTTCATCTCAGCAGGGTTGTGCAGAGTTAACCTCCTGAGCTCCTGGTGGCTTTGGTGAACATTTGGAAAGGTCCACTGTGAGGGAGTGAAATCCGGTGACCTAGTTACAGCACAACCCCTGCAGGCTCACCGGTGATGGAGGCTCAGGTCTAAACTTCTGCCAAGGGAGAGCCTGCCTTATTTATGGTGCTGGTCATGTCTTTTTAAAAATGACCCTCTTTTTCTTTTTTAAGTAAAAAAGCAATAAATTCTCACACAGAAACTTTGGAAAATGTAGACCAGTGTTTTTTTAAAAACATGAAAATCGTCTCCAGTATGTCTACCTATTATTACTCAAACCTGTCCCAGTTTAGCAATACATGATAATGTGGGGTGTCCTGTGCTTAGAGAAAGGAATTCACTTCTTTGTAATAACTGTGGAAAGGCCATTGTGTCCTGTAGATGGGTTGTTTTAAGTATTATTTTATGATTATTATTACTATCACTGAAGCCGAACCAAAATAGATACTGTCATCGTTGCTCCAGCTCCAGGAAGGACCTCGTGGCTGCAGTAGGATTAAGCACTTAATATTTACAAGGTGCTTCGTTGTCTTTTTTTAGTGACTAGCGCCTCTACAACAGCTGTGTCAGGACAATGACATTGCTGTCAAACTTTGTGGAACCAAAGACCAAAAAGGCAGTGTTGATGGAGTAGTGTTCTGGTGCTGGGCTGGGAGGGACCAGGCCACAGGCCTTGGGATGGGTGTGGGAAGGTAGGGAACACTCTGTTTCTGGTGAGATTTGTTCTCCCAAGAGTATCCCAGGGCTCCTTTTTTATGGGAAATCCCCAAAGCCTGTATGGTTTTCAGACCCTAGTGTCTATGGACCTTAAATGTAATGAGGATGTCAGCTAAATTAGGAAAAAAGGAGATGGGGTGATTTTAAGGAACAGGGGATTTTCCTCCCACAGTGCATTCCATTTAAACCAGCCATGGCCAGGGTGAGTGGGTATGGGCAGTAAAACGTGTACCTATAAAACATGTTTGGCCAAGTGCATGGGACTGGTGGGTACTCTTATTTTCTTTCTCCCTTTCCTTCCTCCTTTATTTCTTATTTTTAGGTTTTATCTTATTCGCTTTTATTTTTTTCCCTACTTTTTAATTTTAGGAGTGCTGCTGGGAATTTGGAACTCAGGGGTACTTGACTACTGAGCCACATCCTCAGCCCTATTTTGTACTTTATTTAGAGGCAGGGTCTCACTGAGTTGCTTAGCACCTCACTTATGCTGAGGCTGACTTTGAACTTGTGATCCTCCTGCCTTACCCTCTAGAGCCGTTGGGATTACAGGCGTGCGCCACCACCCGACCTCTTTTATTTTTAAATGGTTCTATTATTTTAAAAAATGTGTTCCAAGTACTAAACAGAATTTGAACTGCACTTATAAGTACAAAGAATAAAATAAAAAAACCCTCAAATCCATTCTGTCGTAATAATTATTAAAGTTTTGGAAAATACCTTTTAGACTTTCTAGCTCTTGTTCTCTGTATACTGTATATATACATGTATGCCCACACATCTCAGCATGTACGTGAATTACATTATGATTTATGTGAATAAATGGCAGGTTTTTCAATGATGCACCTTTTCACCCAGCAACATGACTTGAAAAAAATTTTATATCAATATATATACACATCTGTCTTTTTTAAAAAATAGCTTCAGATATTATTGAGTGATAAAATATAATTTTCTTTAAAATTGGTAATATTTATATATGTAGATTATATATATTTTAATCTACATATATATAATCTATCTATCTATATCTATATATATATAATCCTCACAATTAGAACTGATTTTTTTAGATACGTTTGATTATTTGCATTTGCCACTATAGTGATTCTTTGATTGTTTTTGATTTAGGAAACATCAACTAAGTATTAAAAATGGCAGGCACTGTACCCAGGTGTTAGGGTTGACAGGTACCATAAAATACTGCTTCTGCCTGCCCTAGGGCTCTCTGCTGGGGACTTAGATACACCAAGGAGGAGGCATGTGCCCTCGGGGACCAGAGCAGCACAGGGCCCACACTGGCTTTCACACTGTTCATCGTTTACAAAAATGAGAAGACTGAATCTCACATGCCAATGAGCTCCTTGCCCCTCTCGATATTTTCTGCAACCATGATTCAGAGTATTAATAATATATTTAAACATCGATTTGATTGTTAATTTATTTTTTTGATAGTAAAAGTAATATGTGCTCATGTATAAGATTAGAACCCGTGGGCATGTATAAAAAGAAAATGAACTTCACCTGTAATCCTACCACTCACAGGTAACTACTGTGACATTTCATTTGCGGAAGTTGATTTTCCTATATGACCCTGGGTTTTTAAGTCTTAACTCACCCTCTGTAACCTAGTTCTCAGCTCTACTTTATATAACATTGTTAAAGGATTCCAGATTAAAAATAAATTATATCTCAATCAAAATGCACTTGCATGTTTTTTTATTACTGCTTTATGGTTAAATATACTATTTGGGTTCATCCCGACAAAATCACACATGCATGGAAATCTTTTTCATTTTCCTTGTACATTGTTAACTACCCTCCCATCTCACACAGATATACACACACTGCAAAAGTCACTCTAGGTGAAAATCAGCCTCTCATTTTACAGATAGGAAAACTGAGGTCTAGAACTTGCAAAGATCACATTAAAATAAAGTGACAGTCTCCACTGAGCCCATGTCTCTCGAAGCCCTTCAGTGCTGCTCACCTTCCCCAATGATAGCTCCTTACTAGGTCATGGAAACAGAGGCAAAGGGAGAAAGGGAAAAACACGTCAGTTCTAAAGAGTGCAGGTTTTTTCTGTGTCCTTTAGCTGAGCTATTTTTGTGACTATTCAGTACGTGTACAATGCTGCCTCTTGGAGCGTTCCAGCCAGACTAAGAGGCCATTCACTGCTGACTGCAGCCATGCTGTCCCCCCCCCCCCCCCCCNGCAGATTCCATGGAATCCTTGGCCCGGAAACCAGATGGGAACAAACTATTCCAATAAAAAATTCAAATTTTGGAGTCTGAATATACACAGAAAAAAAAAAAATGACTGCATATCCTGTTGGACTACGTACATAACAATGAAGCAGTGACTTATAAGCGTGTGACGAGGCCGAGGGTAGGGGTGACGTTGGAGTTGATTCATCACCTAGTCTGTAATCCATTCACCAGCCACAACTTGTTTTAAACACAAATGCCAAATTATTCATTCTCCTTCAGTCTGACCGTGTGATTCTCTCAGCACCTTGAGTTGCTTTCTTTGCATGTAGGACAAAGCATGGACTCCTTCATCTGGTGTTTAAAGTTCTCTGAGCTGTCTTTCCAGACAGCTACAAACTATGGGGATGTACTAAGGTAGCAGATAAGAGCCACACTGCAGCCAGACTGCTCCACTACTGACTAGCACCTCACCTGTGTGCCTTGCAGCACACCTCCCTGTTCTCTGGTTACCTTATCTGTGCAATGGAAATAGGTTCTTTTTTTTAAAAAAAAAAAAACAACTTGGGATTGAACCCAGGGGCACTCTACCACTGACCTACATCTTCAGTCTTTTTTTATTTTGAGACAGGGTCTTGTTAAGTCACCCAGGCTGGCCTCTAAATTGAGATCCTCCTGCCTCAGCCTCCTGTTGCTGGAATTATAGGCAAGTGTCACTATATCCAACTTGAAACAGGGTCACGGAGATTAAACAAGTTAATATTTGTAAAGGGCGTAAACAATGATTAGCTGACGATCCTTCACATAGAAAGTGCTCTATTCATTTTCTTAAAGAAATATTTTTTCTAACCCATCTCTGCTACTTTCCTTCTTGTACTAGACATCTGGTCAGTCCTGAGAAGTTTCTCTCATTTGCCTGCCTTTATGCAGCTCTGACCCTCACCTCTCTGAGCCATTGTTGACCTCACATTTCTGCCTGCCCAAATCTTATTTGTCCTTCAGTTGTGCTCAAAATTGACGTCTTTTGTCCATTTCATTCTTGACGTATCCAAATATTCATTCCTTTAGTAGAATGGCTTATGGGCGGGGCTCTGTGTGCCAGGTGCCTTAATGGGCAAACCTTTTCCCAGCCAGGTGAGGCCTAGCTGTAGCTTGTCTTGTGCTTATCACCATGACATTGTTGTAAGGTTTGTGATGGGGTAGTTGCATCTCTCTTCCTAGAATATAAGCTAATAGAGAGTAGGTTGTCAATTAATAGGTGCTTATTATGCCTAAAATGTAAAAAAGATGAAGTGAATGAACAAATGAAGGAGGTACTCCTTGTAGGCATTAATTACCTTCCAAGTAAGGCAAGGATAAAGGGAACAAGCATTGTTTGCATGAGTGAGAGAAAGATGGAGACAGAGAACAAACATTGGGGGGGGTGTGTGTTTATGTAAGTGAGGGGTGGGGTTTGGGAGGAAGGCTGTGTCTGAGGGCAGAGGACCACTTCCAAGTTGAAGAAGGGCAGAGAGAAGACAGGGAGAAGAGAGCTGTAGAATTTGAGGGAAACAGAATTTCCTTAAGTGGTATAAAATGCCAAGTGAATTGGGTCTCAGTTTTCCTTTTCCTCTTTAGGAGGTTGGAGCTGATATTTAAATAAGGTGGGGGAGGGAGGTGGGGTTTGGAAAAAGAAAGTGAAAATTGTTTTCTGAAACTGTCTTTGCCAAGTAACCCTGGACAGAAAGTTCAGAGGTGGGGGCTGCCACAGCCTACCAGCAGCAGTAGGCCCACTCACTGTCCCTACAGTCCTGGTCACTCCTGCCCCTGCCTCTCTCCTTCCTCCCTCCCCTCCCTCTTCTCCCTTCCTTCCTCCCTTCCCTCCCTCTCTCTCTCTCTCACACACACACACACACACACACACACACAAGTAATTGACTGGGGAGAAATAAAAAAGTAAAATGGAACACAAAGTAAGCAGATGATTTCAACCTGCAATTATTTGCCAGATTATAAGCATGACGTATGGACCTGACCAACTCATCCGTTTCCCAGTGGTGGCCTTCTGCTCCTGCCACCCTCCTGGTTAGTTCCCCCGCCTTCTACTTGCTTTCTGACTCAAAGCAGGAGGAGAGAATTGAACAGTATAACTAGATTTGGAGAAGAGACCAGGGCAGGTTTTGGGAGCTGACTCCAGAGGCTTAGCATGAATCCGATTTCTGGCCTTTTCATTCTGCAGATTTTCCAGCTTTTTAAGTAGTTCTTGTTTTTACTGCTAATCATGCTTTGCTGTGGAGCGCACACACATTCACCTGGGGACATGCGTTTACGAGTCCCCATGTGTGCAGGCCTCAGAGTAGCTTTAGGGGAAACTGAGATTGTGAAGAGCTCCAGTTTGTGTGTGTGCTCACCCTGTGGGTGCCAAGGGGAAACTGGATTCTGGGGAGGTGAGAGAGGGCAGACAGAGATGGGTAAATAGGTGTGCTGAGAGCTGACAGGACCTGCACACAGGTTGTGAAGTGATCAATGCTTGAGTTAGAACTCTGTGGGAGGGTGCAGTGTTCTGTTTGTCCCACCAGTGAGGGCTTTGCTGGGTGTGTAGGGGGGGTGTTGTAGGCTTGCAAGGGGGCTAGGACTTTCCTAAACAAGGCAGAGAGAGATGCCTCTTCAAGCCAAAGGGAACAGCAGAGACATGAAAATATGTACAGAAATTGGGAGCGGCAGGCTGAGTTTGGAAGGTGCGAGGAGGTGAGACATCTGTCTCCAATCTTAGAAGTCTCTAGGGCCCTCCTGTAACATTTGGGCTTCCCCCCCCCCCTACAGGCAGTGGGGAGCTGTTACATACAGTAGGATTTTGGAGAAGGGCTGTGATAGGATCACTCTGGGGTGTGTATTTTGTTTTACTTTTACTTCTTACATTTCAGAGTCTTTTTAGGAACTGTTAGGCAACCTTAACTCTGGGGAGCGTGCACTGCCTATCTTTTCTTCTCCATTCTTTCCTGGCTTGGCTCCTTCTGGAGCTTCTGATAATGAAGTGTGGCAGCAAGGTTCCTAGGAGCAACCATGTGCATGTTCTTCCTGTCCTTTCTCCCCTCCCTTTCTCTTCCTCCTCCTCCTCCTCTTTCTCTATCACTACCCCCACCAGCAGCAGCACTCCCCTCCCTAAAATAAATAAACCAGTCGCTCCAAAAGGTTCCAAGCACATTAGTCACATATCCCAGAAGTTTAATACAGAATTATTTTGACAGCGAGAACAAGAAGTGTTTTCTAGTTGAACGCACAGAACTTGCTTATTCCAACTGGGCTTTCTGCCGCACAGACAGATGATATGTTTTTTAGATGGATCGGCTGTGCAGCGCAGAGACTGCGACGCTTCCCTTGGATACATAACAAACTGCTCACTATCAAAAGCGGCTGGGGAGAAGATGTGAACTGGCAGAGAGAGAGAGAGAGAGGGAGGGAGAGGGGGGAGGGAGAGGGGGAGGGAGGNAAGGTGGGAGGGAGGGGAGGAGAGAGGAGAGAGGAGAGAGGGAGGGAGGGAGGGGGAGAATGAAATCAGGTTCTTATTGAGAATGTAACTTTCTCACTAATAGCTTTCATGACTCAGAGAGATTTCTGTGTGTTTGTTTATTTATTTGGCTGCCTCTGGAGCCATGGAGTCCTTTTTTTAAAACCCCGGCTTATGCGTGTTCTAGAAGACCTGGGCAGATTGAGTTGCTGCCACACGGGTGGCTGTCCAAGCATTCCAGCCGGAGTGGCTCTTCCAGAAATATTTCTTGACTCACTTATTTAGCACTTTCTATTGTTGTTACTGGGCAGATTAAAGAATCCCCTGCCCCTGCCCTTTGGCCATGCTAGTTCTGAGCTGATAGGGTCCACTTGTCCCTGTTTGGCAGATAGGAAGAATGAGGAATAAAGCTGAAGCACATTGTTGCTCAAGAGAGATCGTTGCCTGAGGTGCCACCCAGGCAACAGAGGTGCCAGAGGGTGCATGCTCTCTTCCTTTCTGCTTTGACCCTCTCCTTCAGGGTCCTGAGTAGGAGGGTCTTTCCTCAGCAGTAGTGTGTCTGGGTGGAGACCCAGAGGTGAGTGTGCTGGAGAGGAGTCAGGGACCTAGTTCCTATCCTGCAGTACCTCCTCCTCCTAGGGATTCCCAGCCTCTGAGGCCTGGGCTGACTCTCTGTCACGTGTTCTCTCCTGCTTTCTTACCCTCTTCTGCCTGTTTCTCCCAAGGCCCTTATTTCCGGGCTTTTTTTCTGAAGGTACTTACTGGCTGTGTGATCTTGGATGGCAAATACTTTGGGCCTCAGTATTTTTAGATGCTTTTCTTTTGTGAAATCTTTTTTAAAATCCCTCATGAAGATTGAGTAGGCTTCCATCCAGGGCCAAGTTGTCCCTTGGGAATGCTGTCTCCATGGAACCCACTTTGAAAACCACAGTATTGTAGGTGCTTCAAGGTCTTGAGGAAACCCTGATGATATGCGTCTACCTTCTTTAAGCCTTGGGCCTCTCTGTCCATCTTTGAAGGCTAAGAAAGTGGCACGTGTACAGATCAGGAAGACTTGACCTTTGATGGTGACAGGACATGGGCTCTTCTTTATGCTTGCTCACTTTGGGTGATTCTTCTCAGCAGGGTGCCTTCTGGTCATCCTCTGGGCAGCTGGATGTAGCCCATCATTACTATGCATCACATTGCGCTGAGCAGGGGAGCTGCAGTCTTAGGAAAGTCTGCCCCATACTGGGGCTCTGGGATAAGGGCGCGTGCTTAGGAACCTCTATGAGAAGAAGAACCAGGCATTCAAACTATCTTTAAGAAAAGTTTTTTAACTGCCAAGTTTGCTCTGTAAGAGGAAGGTGGAGCACGGGCTTTTCTTCCTCCTCTGGAATTCATTCAGTATAGCATTCATCTGTCACTGTGCTGTTCCCTCAAAAGTTTCTGACCTTGTAATCATGCTTTATATGTTCATATTGCAGGGCAGTTTCTGAAGATGTTTTTTTTTTTTTTCCCCCAAGGGAGATTTCATTTGTGCTTCACAACAATTCTGAAGCTAAAGAGACTCAATGAGATTTTATGTGTCTGCCCAAGTTCATAGTTAGGTTGGGGAGAACTGTGGGAATGGGAAGCTTAGGCTCACTGGCTCATGCCATTGCACCAACCATTCATTCTCCTTCAGGAATTATGAATGCTATTAACAGGTACAATTTATCAAGTGCTTACTTATATATTAAACACTGCTAGGTGGATACTTTACAAAAAGCCAATTTAATTGTTTCAACTTCTTTATAAGGTAGAAACGATTATGCCCACTATGCAGAGGAATGACTAAAGATGTACAGCAGATAAAGAGCTTGCTAAGGGTTCTACTTCACAGAATTGATGGATCTAAGATTCTAATTTGGATCCCCTGCCTCCAGGGTTTTTTCAAATATAGGATGTGATCCTTGCCCATCCTCAGTCCTCATAAGAAGACAAAAAGTACGTTCTTGGAACACTAAAGCTAGCCTGTGGGTGACCATGTGCTATAGTGAGTACCATACACTGTTAGGGTTAGCAGGTAGCTGTTTTCCTTTTTTGCTTGTGGATACCACAAGGTATCTATGCTATTCCTTCTGCCTCCTTTTTAGATTTTATATGTTCCTTGTTGAAATCATGAGTCCTCCACTCTCCTTGTTAGTTATGTGCTGTTGGGCAAGTTATTTCTATTCTTGGGGCCTAATAGCAAAATAGCTAACCCTTTCTGCTCAGATCATTCTAAGTCACACATCTAGGGAGTGTGAACAATGAATTCTCTAAGATTCCTTTAAAATTATGTCATTTACAATTATAGATACCAAATAAATTTTTGTTTTAACTTGGGATGACAATTGCAGGGATATTTCAAAGAGATTTTCTGCTTCTGAAATGCAATTTCCAAAAGTTTTAAAGTCAGACACCACATGAAGAAATAATGATATCATATCAAAAAAGACAAATGCCCAATCTGTGTTCTGATAGGCTTACTGCTTACTTCTTGTGTTTTTTTGGTCTCAGTTTTTTTCTTTCTTTTACTTATGTTAGAACAAACCTTGTCCCCAAATACGTGCGTGTGCGCACACACACACATAGACAATTCTAGAGAAAGAAAGCCTCCTACGTTCATTAAACTTGCCATCATCTCAGAATCTGGTTCATATACCTTTGGGTGAGCAACAGAAATTTGTCTTTTCCTTTCCAAGTTCAGGGTGTGAATCAATTTCTCCCTGCCTTTTGCATTTTAGTAAATGTTTCCTAGATGGATTCAGTGGGTTTCCAGTAAAGACAAACAGCTCAGAAAGCAGATTGCATTCATACCAAGGCCTGAATTCTGTGACCCAGACTTTGGAGCTCAGTGCCATATATGGCAAAAAGAGGAACAGGAGAGGCAGTTGAGGGAGAATGCCAGACATACAATGCATTCCTCAGAAATGTGCATACGCAACTGACAAAACAGGACCCTCATTGATTTCCATGTTATGCAGAACATGAACTGTGAAGTTTCCAGAAAGAAGCCAATGTTCCAAGCGTCTGCCACAAGGAACAGTTTATTTTCTTTTTTCTTTTTAGTCACATGTCGGTTTAATTTGGAGTAAGTGTTCAAGTCCATGCTAGCATGGGTGTGGACTAAAAAATTATTCTTACAGTCAGCAGACATGGGTTCTCTGCCCAATTTGACTGCTATCCAACTGTGAAACTCTTCTCTCTCGCTCTCTCTCTTCCTGGCCTGTATTTTTCAATGGCAAAGTAGTGGGTTGGATTTGATGATCTCCAAGATCTCTACTGTTTCTGTTTTCTTTGGTTCTAATTTTGCCCGAGATTTTCCAGTTCCTGTGGAGTTCCCTGCAGAAAGTATTTTCTGATTCTTCCCAATGCATTTTGTGGTTTGAACTTTTAAAGACATATCCTGATCTTGAATTTTTCTTTGTGATTTCCTTAAGTATGTTTTGGATGCATTATTATCCTTTACTAGGCAGGTGATTTCTTGCTCTGGGTAGTGATGAATGCATTTCCTGTATCTTCATGCTCTTCCTCCTCCACTTGTCCTTGTTCCTGGAGAAACAGTGGGGATATGTCCAATACATAGTTGCGGGAACAGGTGTCCAGTTAGCAAATGCAGCTTTTTAATGGCCTTGTTAGTTGTCTGCTTCCATGACACATTCAGCCTTCTCTGTGGGAGAAGTGGGACCAGCAGGAGGCAGATCCCACAGCTTCCTCACACCTGTAGATACAGAACTAGGGATGTAAAACTGAGGTGTTGGTTTCCCAGTCAGTAATTGGATGAGTCACTCGGTTGTCACAGATGTTAAAAAGAAATAGAATTGCAAAACTCTGGCCCTGGAGTGGACTGTAGTCCTTTTTACTCTAGGAGACAAGGCATGATTTTAAACGCTCCTCTTTGTCTGGGTTCTGCAGACTATTGTCAACAGACTACAACAGTCTTGTTAGAAAAGTTTGTAATTTTCCACTCCTTTTGAAGAAGGTTCTAGCCAAAGTCCACCTCTCCCATTTCCCTTCTCTGCTGAGATAAAGGGAGGTTCCTTATTCCTTGACAAAGTATCCTGGTCCTTGGGCTTGCATGTATTGATGGCAGCTTGTGTCCCTAGCTTGTTCACAGTGAGTGACTAGAAAGTCACTTCTCTGAGGAAGCCATGGTAGTGTAGCAGCACCCATGAGTCCCCTTCCTGCATGCTGAGGATGAAGAGCCAGCTAGCCTCTCAGGCTCTGCCTTAACTTGCTTCAGATTCCCCTTTGCTGGAAGCTGACCACAGCACAGCCAGGAGTCATGCGAAGAGAAGGAGGGAGACGAGTTCTTGTAAGCAGAGGGGTTCCTGGCGGGGGGTGGGGGGATGATACAAGATCTGTGTTCCAATGGCAGCTGTGCCACATACTTGCCCTAGACTGATGGAACAGGCTTTGTGGTTGGGGTCCTTGATTTCTGTATCTGGCCAGTGGAGGTGCTAGTGGTTCTGCAAATCCTCTTCTAGCTCATAAAGCCTGAATTTAATGTACTTCCAGCTTGTTTTGATATCCTGAGTGATATTGAGCTAGTCAGCTTGCACAAAATTCTGAGCATACCATTACCCCCTGGATAACACAAGATCCCCCCCTGGTGGGTACCTGCTCACCATAATTAGGAGTAGATTTTTGAGTGTGGCATTCTGCCCCATTCCCAGCCTAGTTCTAACTTTGGCCCAGTATTTGCTTCTATGTGTGGCATTCATCTTCACTTTGAATTCTCTGTGAGCTCTTTGTACTACAGAGGTACATGTGTGTGTAAGAATAGGAAACTGCACACTATGACATGGTGGAGTCTATGGGTCAGGAGTGGAACTGAAAATAAATCGGGATTCTAAACCAGGATTTGGGGGTTCTGTAGCAGACTCTACAAGTGGTTCTGGGGAGATTTAGGGACACTGAAAGCAATGTATCTTCTGCTTCAGTGAAAAACATAAATTTTAATGGTTACAAATGCTTCTTGCTATTATAAGAAAAACCACAGGAAAGACCAATCGTATAAACAGTAATAATTTATTGACCATGACTAATCCTTTGGGGAGTAAGATAGGTGACGTAGGCTTCTGAAGGTTTTGCAGTGGACTAACCCCTTTCACGCTCATTAACTCATCAGATCCTTATAACAGGCCCATGAGCGTGGCAGGCTAAGGCACATTACCCTTATTTTACTAATGAGTTGAGTGATGCTCAAATAAAGTGAAGAAACCATCCAGTGTCACATGGTGAAGAGGTGGCACAACAGAGATTGTCTAGTACTTTTATGCTTGCGTCCTGATTTTTGAAGCTACAGCTTAGCTGGTAAAGAAGGATCAAGACACACTCAGCCCTCACCCCATACGCACAGCCAGAGCATGGTAGAGGGTGGTATTTTAATGAGTTAGGAGTCGTGTGGGTCATAGTATTTGATGAATCACTCCTGGTGATTAGTGGGGTGATGTTAGTTAACTTTCACAGCTGAGATATCAACTAGTGTACCCTGACAGGTAACAGGATTGAAGATTTTTGCTTGCTGACTGCTCACACATGCAGGTGTACTTTCACATACTGAAGGCAACAAAGAATTAATATGCCTTGAATATTTAATATTTGATCTATAGAAGTGAACCATGAACTGAGGGCTGGAAAGAATTTAAAACTTAAATAAATCCCATCTCCCCTGTCGACCTTCAGTCTCTTTTCTGATATTCATGCAGTTAGTAAGTTCTCATCTATCACACGAGATATATTTTAGTGAAGAGTCATTGGTCCAGAGGCTGTAACGTTCAGTATTTAGAGATATTTATAGATAATTTGTGACTTCCATCAATAGTTATTTGTAAAACCATTAAATGGCATTATGAAAACTAAACCTTTCTCTGAAATGTATATTTTCTTCTTAGAGCAAGTTTCGTGGGTTGGCACTCTGTGCATTCTTCTCTCAATTATTGACTCTCATTTGCCTTAAAATTTCTCCTTCTGTGATTTAGGGCTTCGTAACTTAATTCTGGAAATTATAAATTGGGGAAGTAAGCTCATTCTGTATTCTTTCCCTTTGATTCCATTTTTGGTCCCGGAATTATATCTACATAATTCCTTAAGTTTTGAGTCATATAGGAACATGTTCTGTGTTCCTGCACATGATTCTTAAAACCTATTTATACTTTCTTAGAACCACAAAGGGGACCACAAAGTTCTTCTCAGATAGCCCAAGACTATAAGTTCTGTGAGGTCAGGAGCAGTGTTAAGTTTATTTCTGTATATCCTCCTCCTGTAACTCCAAACACCCAGCCCAGTGCCAGGTGGCCTCAGAAAAAGAGAGTTCAGTTGAATTGGATTTTTCATCTTGCTGCTCTCTCTGTTCCTATTCAACTCGTCCAGTCATTGGGGGAAGAATGTGGACCCATCAAGTGTGATGAGTAAGTGAATCATGGGCTTTGCTGCCCTCCACCAGGGCTTTAGCTGTGTTTAGATTTAAGAATGCTGAGTAACTAATAAAAACCGATTCCAAAGCACTCTGCAGATAGAAAGTGCTTCATATGTAATAAATAATAACGGCCTTTCAAGATTAGGCACAGCCACAGAAAGAAGTGCCGACCTTGCAGGCTATAGGAGCTTCTGAGAGAGCTTATGGTAGAGGAGTGAATTGGTTGAGACTGATTCCTATCATCACTTTGTAAAGAATACGTTTACCTCCAAGTCACCGTATTTTTCTCATGGGGAAATGTTTACTTTCTGAATTCTCTAGGAATTAATCCTTGCATTGGTATTAGGAGTCTGACTGCAGGATCACTATGGAAAGTGACAGGCAAGCCTAGAAGAGCTTAAATTCAGTCCTTCCCAGATTCTGATGCCTTTCCCGACTACTGTGTCCTTAAAGAAATCAGTAGTGACCTCTTTTAGTTCCAGGGCACATGGTAGTTTAAGAGGTACATGTTAGCACCTTTTCCCAAAGGACATAGTGGACTGGCCATGGCCCTTCTGGCTTCGTATTATTGGTTTCGGAGTAGAACCTCATTTGGCTGTACAGGGTACTTCTCCGCAGATTCTCTGCCTCTTCTCAGAGAGGCCTTGATTTTCTTCTTGGAACTTTGTCAAGCAAATTGCCTGCCTTTCCTTTGTCCTGGGTTTCAGGTCAGTTTTATTCAAATTTGATGAATAAATGACAGCTGGCCACCAGGAGTCACCCACTATGTTTTCACCTGCATTATCTGCCTTGTTAAAGCAAGTAGAAGCGTACACAGAATCTTGCTATTCTCCTGGGTGACTTTAAAAGCCTTTTTCTTCTTAGTCATGAGATTCCACTCTAACTGGCCATTATTCATTCAATCAGTAAATATTTATTGGACACCTATTGTATTTCAGGTACTTTTATAGGTTCTGGTCAGTGAACAGAACAAAGTCTGCTAGAGTTAATGTTTGAAGGATTTAACAGAAGTATGATTTAAAAAAAATAACATGACAGAAGTATGCTTTAAAGAGACAAACAGAACACAATAGCTTTTTCATTCAGACCTTTCTTCCTTCTCCCTTTTTTCCCTCTGAGTAACCTGACTCAACACGGCTTTCTCTCTTGCTTTTACCAAGACACCTGTGTTTTCCTCTTGTTTTCTTCTTTACTCCTATTGTGTCTGCCTGTGCTTCTTGCAATGTTAATGGTGCAGATGAAGCTGCCCCGGCGGAATCCACCTTCATACCTATGCCCTCCCTGCTCTCTTGCTCCGGGCATGGGGTGGTACGCACGTGCCTATGCTGTAAATCAGAGAACCCGAAGGGAAGAGTGGCTAGTGGCCTGAATCCAGGATCCATCTGAAGAAATGGATGTGACCTAAAGGCCAGGCCTGGTGACCCAAATGCCTCAGCATATTGAACTCAACAGGACTTCTGTCTTTTCTCTGAAGTCTCGTATCTCTTTATTTGGACTGGACTTAATAGAATTTCCTTAACACTAATTAATAATAAATAAATGAATTTGATAATAGACTTAATAGAACTTTTTCTGTACTGAGTTATTTTACCCATTTCTTAGTTTTCCTAGGTGACATGGACCATGTTAGTGTGGTTGAAATTTGTTAAATGAATGGGGGACCGGGAGAACATTTTCCTCCTCTGAAAACTAGTTTCTTATTTTGAAAAGAGAAACGAGTCACATTTGACACTGAGTCCTAGATTTCAGTGGCTCAAATGCAGAGACCTGACCTCTCTATTGACCAAGTAGTTGGATGATACTCTCCTCGGATTTCTACTAAAGCTTGAGGTTTGCAGGTGCCTGACCATCCATGGGGTATTGTGATCCACTCTAAATTAGGGCCAGTGATTACGCCTTAGCAAAAAGCAAGGCAGTGCTTGTGGCAGAAAATATTTTCTTTTTCATTCTCAGGACATAGATCTCTAACTTCGCACTTTACCTCGTGCCTTTGTTTCATGCTGGTTTCTAGCCCTTTGCCCCTCTTTAGAGCCATGCATCATTAGCATGATAATTTGCGTTTATTTTCACACACATTCTGTGTCAGGCCCTACACCTGTACTTTCAGTATCTCATTTCATATAATCCTTAAAGCCAGCCCATCTAGTAGCTACTAGTTATTCATATTGGATAGGTGAGTTATGGATGGATTAGAAAGGTTTAAGTAACTTCTCCAAAGTCACATAGCCTGTAACGGCAGGATTAGGTTAGAAATGAGATCTCTCTGACAGCAGCCTTTGATTTTGTTTATGCTCTCTTCACCCCTGGTTTCTTCTCCTGCCCAACTCTGTTTACCTTGTGCACGGCTGAGGACTGAGGTCTGTGTGCAGGGCTGGAGGGAGAGCTCTGTCCTCACTTCTTCCTGTGGTGGTGCCTGTAGCCAGCAACCTTCCATGTGTGTCATATGCTTCTGACCTCTCAGTATCTGATTGATTCTCAAGACCGAATTCACTGACAGGTCCCTTCTAATAGGTTCATCGTTTTGACATTGCTTTCTTGTGCATGGTCTGGGGTTGTACACAGAGCTGTTGGATTCAAATGTCTTCTCGGTGTCTTTAAAAAAAATTTTATTTTTTTTTGCATGTCCATCATAATACAATATGTTATAACAAGATCTTAAGACTTTAGACTTTTTTGAGAATTTGGGAGCAACTTGAGAAAGGAGAGTGAGGTTGGAGAGAGGCATGGCCTTTGCATCTTCTCAGTGGACCATGGTGGAGGCCTTGTGATATATCCTGGCCCCTGTGAGCTCCTCATACTCTCCAGGGAACTGCCTCAGCCTGGAACACTTATAGTATTGGTGCTTAGCATTTTTGTATTACTTTACATTTGCAAAGTGCTTTCCAGTGATTTATGAGCTGTTCTTGTTTTTAATAGCCCCTGGAGATAAGTTGATATTCAGTCTTCCGAGAATGTAAACGCATAGAGAAGGCTCATCTCACTAGATAATATTGGATCTGGGTTCAGGGCTCTGACCTCCTGGGATAAGGTCATTTGAGGCTATTGTCTCATGTGGGTTAGAAGGAAATCAAGTGGACTTAACTTCAGTTCTCAGTCTCTAAGGCAGAGGTGAAATGATGGTGGCTATTTAAGAAAATGACACAGAAGCTGTTATTTACAGAGCTGAATTCCAGTCCTGACTCCACGGCTGCCCAGTTTTACTGACTTTGAGCAGTTGCTCACCTATGTCTCAGATTTGCCTCTGGTTAAAAAAGAGTTTTCTCCAAGGTCACTTTAGAGCCAACATGGTGTTAAATACAATTGAATGACTTTGGACTTCTCCGGAACCCTGTGTAGCCAGTGAATTATATGACAGAGAACATGGGTATAGATCTAAACCATTAGGGAACTTGTATTAAAAGATGCTCACCTTCCTTTTTCTCGGGCTCAAGGACTAACTGACAATGATGTGCCTTCAGCTTCGTTTTAGGAAGCATACAATCTCATTCACTATAAAACAGAGATGGTGAGTAGAGTTGCTAGAGGAAAATCAGACCGGAGCCAAGACCATCAATTCTATATCTTATGGGTGTTGTAGAAAGTAATTAGCAGGCTTGATTATCTCACTGGTTCAACACACGTTTTAGGGATGTGATGTAATGTGAAGCAACATTTAGTTGTCAGATTTTAGGGCTGTATCAAATTTATTTTTGCAGGAAAAGTCTAGTTGTCCTGGCAACCTGAAATTGATTTTCTTCTTGCTCTTGTCAGCTGAAACTGGTCCCCTTTGAATCATTCCTCTAATTTAATACAGAGAACTGTATGTCCCCACCTGGTGACCGGATCGTACTTAATGACAGGTAACTCCAGCAAATGGTTTTTCTCTTCTACCTGAGCCAGAAGCTATGCTTTCTTACTACCTTCACCCTGTGTTGTTTCTCTTTGTGGTTATTTGTCTGTGGAGTTAGGTGTAGAAATAAAGAGTCATTTGATTAATTAAGAGTTTAATCAGGCCTATAGAGCCGTGACGTCATTGGCAGCCAATCATGGCCTTCCATTTTCAGTTACCTCCTGGGCATGGGTGGGATTAGAATGCTCTCCAGAAGAGGGAGTCCTTTTGTGGGAATGCCTACCATTTTTGTAACCTGGGGAGGGTGATGTAATGGCCCAGAAAACAGAAAGCAGAGCTGCCTGGCTGCTTTTTTGCCTGTCAGTCATCTCTGTCCAGTGGAGGGGGTTGGTCCACAAAAGGTGGAATCGACATCACCGAGAAGGAACCGATGCATGCCCTTGACATGTGAGGAGGTGGTGGGGGAGCCCTTCACTTTGCTGAGATGATTGCAGAGCTTGTGTGCCACGCTCACTGCATCTCAGGATTCAGAACTTCTGACGGGGAACTGCTGCCAGTAATTTTGAGGAAACCTGGAAATCAGCAGAAATGCCAGAAGTGAGGAGATGAGGAAATAGATATCAGTTATCAAAAAAACAGGTATCCGGAGTCTAGAATCTGCTGACTTCATTGTGATTCCTGGTATGGTTCTAGGATGGCTTAGTAGACAGATGATTTATGATTGGATGAAAGGAAGTAGTGTTCACCAGGAGCCAGGACAGGGTCACTTAGCCATTTCCCTTTTTGTTTGGGTTAATGAGCTGTTGAATTGAAATATCACAGACATAGTGTAGAGGGTGCAGGCTTTGGAGATGGATCATCTGGATTGAAATCCAAGGTTGTCAGTTTTGTAGCCACATGACCTTTGCTAAGTTGTTTAATTTTTGTGACTCAGCTTCCTTCTCTGGCTAATCATGGGGCTCACAAAGGATTCCTCCGTGGAGCTCAAATGAAATAACGTATGGGAAATGCTCAAAGCAAAAACCTGCGTATAATAAATATTTAATAAATGTTGCCATAATTATTATTAGTAGGAAGAAATTTAGTAAAGCATTTAAAAATCTTTTACATGGTTTTGGATCAGTTGAAAACATGTAAACTGGATGGATTTATGGGTACAAGAATAAACATGACTTATTAGTAATGTGGATGGAGAAAGAGTGTGCATCTTGGTGGCAAAAGCTCCAAAGCTGTGTTTCAAAGAGGAAGTTGCAGGGAGGGGGAAGAATCTGTGAGCATTTTGCAACTTGCTGAACCCCACCCAGTCCCCCATTATTTTTTTCTCCCATGAATTAGTAGTCATCATTAATAATTTTGGTATTTGTCTATTTTTATTTCCAATACTTACATATCTATAAGTAAGATAGTTTTTGGTTAAAAAAACCCTCAAAATTTATTTATTCAAATTTTTTTCTTTTGTTCTTTCATAAAATATCACAACTACCAATGTTGAAACAGTTTCTCGGAGCTTCAGTACCCTGTTGACCTACATATCATTGTCCTTATAGCCACAGACAGGGGGGTACCTGTACTGCTTTCCCCTCTTCTTACCATAGACTTAAGACTTTTCTTCCTTTTCCTTCCTTTGTTTCTTTTATTGTTCCTCCCTTCCCCTTCTTATTTATCTGCCTCCTTCACCATTTCCTCATTTACCTTTGTCTTCTGTTCCCTTCCCTCCCCCTTCCTCCCTTACTGTCTACCTTTCCCCTTTCTTCTTTTTCTTCTTCCTTCTTTCCTCCTCTTTATTCTATTCTCCTTCTCCTCTTTTTTTTTTTTTTCATGTTTTATCTCTTGCCTTAGCTTAGTCTCAGTAACCAGGCATTTACCTGATGGTAGAGGCCCTTGGAGAAGCAGGCTCTGGCCACCTATTCTTGTCTACGAATTGTCAGGACCCCATCAAAAACATTTATTGGGCCCCTGCTTCCTAGTCTTTAACACTGGAGCTCTCCCCAGCTTTCAAGTTATATCTCAGTGATATCATTGTTCAGCCTCACAAGGCCATGGTGGCCTATGAGTGACCCATGTCTTGTATAGTTTCTTGTCCTGTATGCAGGGGTGATATAGGAAGTTGGCTTGCATTTGCGTTTATCTGTCTGGACTGCTGGAAGGGTAGGAAGTGCCCCTGAGACCAGTGAGCTCAGAATTTCTGTCATGTGACCTCTAGTGTGTTTTCTTTACTTCCAGGTGTCCCTGACACAGGTGTTGTGCTTGCTCAGAGGCCTTTGCACCTCTGACTTCAGGCAGCCTTCACACCTCCTCCCTGACTCCTTCCTGTTACCGCATGTTCATACCTCTCACCCTATGGGAGGGCCATCCTTTCTGAAGGGCCCTCTCTGATAAGCAGCTTCCTTCAGACCCAGTTCAAATTCTACCTTCTCAGAAACATCAGCTTTTCCATTTGGAATGAGCTTCTCTCTCCTGTCTTGTCCCTACCATGCAGTTTGTACTTTGAGAAGTGCTCTCTCTCTCTCTCTCTCTCTCTCTCACACACACACACACACACACACACACACAGTGCGTGTTTTGATGGCTGGTGTCTGTTTCTGGGCTCTGATCAGAGGATACCTCTGAGTTTTCACAGCCTGGCTCAGTGGCTGGCCTTTCAAGCATTCTGTAACTGTTAAATTGAATTACTGAGAAGGCTGTGCTATGGAAGGTTAAGTGCAACTAACCCAGGGAACCAGAAGGGCCTCTGGGAACTGGGCTCAGGAGCCCAGCTTGTATGAGTAGCCCTCAGCTTTTCCCCAGCTCCTCTTAATCCTGTTTTTCTCTAGGCAGAAGGAGAGGGGGTGCCTGCTTAAGATGCTGGTGACATTCCCAGAGAAGTTGGGTCAGAATGTGCCATCTCATTTCCAGCTCTCAAGTTCCTAGAGTATCTACCCTTGCCCTGTCTGAAAAGGTTAGTGTTACAGGAAGTGGTTACGTGACGACCTCCGAATTTCTGGCTTTGATTATTGATCTTGAAGAAGACTTTGCAGTTGCCCCTGTTACAAGGAAGGCAGAGTTGCTAAGGTGCTGCACTTGTGAGACTAAGTGAAGATTCAGCTTTGTTTATGATTCTGACTTTTGGGAACAGTCCAGGGTCAGCCTGTTTACATGATGTACTCCATAAATCCACTGCTCACCAGCGCTGTTGGGTTCTTAACTTGATGGCTGCTTGTGAAACACCTTTTCCTAACTTGCAGATGAATGTTGCATCCAGTGACTCACACAGATAAAAATCCTTTATATTTAAATTGTTTCAGAGAACTTAGGTAAAAAGAGGATGTGCGCAGCAGAGGAAAGAGAAAAAGCAATCCAAGGATGCTTGGTTCCCAGTTCTAAATCTAAGAGAGACTTGTATGACATGGAACTTTAATTTCCAGATTTGTAAAATGGAAACGCTGATAATTATTAGGGAGGGTTGTTAGGCAAATCAATTTAGCTCATTTAGGAGAAACATCTGGTAGAGGACCTGGTACTTTTCAACAACGGAGTATTCCAGCAAAGTTACAAGTACTTGCTGTGAACCCAGCTTCTATAGCTAGCTGCTTGAATTTGAATGATTTATATTACTTCAGTAAGAATGAGTTATTAAACCTCACTGAGCCCCAGTTTAAATGGCTTTAATTTGGAGTTAAGTATACTTTGCATGCCAAGGTATAAAGATTAGAGCATGTAAAGGCCCCAATGCACATCAGCACTGCTCCAAAGAGCCGGCTGCTCTGAAGTCATGGGTCTGCTTATTGGAGAAGTGGACTTCGGAGGTGTTGACCGAAGTTATCCTCTATGGCCAAATTGATTTCTTGGATCCTGGTTTCTCTTTAGAAACCAGACCCACAGAGTAGACCCTGGTACGGAAACACTGATTTTATGAAGGCATAAGCCACAGCATGTGTAGAAAAGTGGTTGAGAGTGTTCTCACAGCCTGCAGATGAGGAGGTATTGGAGAGAAGGCAGTATTTTATCCAGAAATGATATGGTAGGAAGAGAAAGGTTGAGGCTGGTGATGAATTGATGAGTTAATGCTTGCCTTCGGTGGTAGTGACCAGGCCTAATCTAGGGCAATGGTAAGTGGGGCTGGGGACAAGAAGCCGCCAGGAAGAATAGGCAAAAGAAACAGAATGATACCCAGGAGGACCAAGGTAGAGGTGAGTGGGTTGAGTCAAAGTGTGGGATACAGTGTCTTAGATATTCTGCAAGAGGAGAAGGGTGGATGCTCTCTGTAGAAACCATCCCATTAAGTAGAATGAAGGGACGGTTGGAAGTGCATGTGTAAATGTGCATCTGTATATGTATCTGTGCATGTGTGCATGAGTGTATTGGTGACAGGGCCAAGGAGTCTGAGGACTTACCCAAGACCATATAGCTGGGAAACATCTTTCATTTGATCACATTGCTAAGTTTGGTAATGACTGCAATTGACAGAAATGGTCAGGGGGAACATGTAGAGAAAGGGCCTCAGCCCCATTTCCTGCCCTCCCAAGCAGGTAGTGAGTAGGAGTTTTGAGTTTCTCTGTTTGATAGCATCACCTCCTCTGCTTTCCCAGAAATTATTCCTCGAAGTATGACTCGAATCGTTCCTCTGTTGGGAGATGTCTCAGTTCAGAGCTGACTTTCAGCTCTGGTTGTTGACTAAAAAATGCTAATACTGGCAATTCAGAAGTGACCCAATCAGGTGAGAAAGCAAGTCTGGAAGGTCAGAGGGCCTGAGTGTGGGTTCTGGCCTTGTTTCTAGAGACCTGTATGGAATGGGCAAGTGAGTCTACTTCTTAGTGCTTCAGTTTGTCCCCTCTAATTGGAGGATCATGATTTCTATGTGATAAATTTGTTTTGACAGTGCTTTGCAAATTGCAGTATTGGTCGTAGTATAATAAAGATAAAGGATTTGGATTCCATTTCTACATTTGCAAAGCAGTAGGTGGGGTGGTGAATTGGTCAGCTTGTGTAAGTTGTGCACATGTTTAACATTACAGCAAGGCCAGCATCTTCTCCTTTTGTGGGTGTGTGTGTGGGTGTGTGGGTCTTAGAATGTTGTGGTTAGTGATTCTAGAATCTACTGACTGCTTGATTCTGTCCTGCCTTGTGCAAAGCACCAGAACTCCTGCCCTTGTCAGCTCTGGAAGATGCGTCACTTTAATAAGACAGATTTCCTAGTTCACTGTGTTGTCCTGGGAGGATTTTTTAATTTCTAGGCCTTTATTTTTCCATAATAATAAGAAACTCTGACTGTGTGAGCTTAGGGTTAATGGGACCAAGGCTTGTAAAGTCCCTCTGTAAGTTGTCCCGAGCTCTATGTGTTTTTGGAGCATTTTTTTCCTCCCTATTGCTAGTGGCACGAGGGAACTTCTTAGGTTTTGAAAAGACCCACCAGTTCAGAAGAGGAAATGGAGTGAGGGAAGCCCATAGAGGGAAGTGACTTTCCAGGGGCCTTGGAGTGAGTTGGAATCCTGAGAACTGAGCCTGTGAGAGCTGTGTCACAATATATCCAATTCAGTGTGAGCCTGATTTCCCCCAGCCTAGGACTTTGACAGAGGAAGACAAAAATCTCCTCAGAAGGTTGTCAGCTCTCTGAATCCTTGAAGGGGTGGGAGAAGTCCTTTTGGTGAGTGTGGCTGCAGGTGCAGAGGCACCACTACCTCCTGTCCTTGTTCAGTTGTAACTTGTTTCTTTTGTGGTGCTGGAGATTGAACCCAGGGCTTTGTGCATGCAGGGCAAGCACTCTACCAACTGAGCTATATCCCAACCCATTATTTGGGTTTTGAATGAATCAACATACTTGTGACCCAGAGGACCCTGTGATGTGCTGGGCCACATGCTGGAATTAGTCAGAAGGCAAAACTGCTTCTCCTGACCCTGGAACCCACTTATTCTGCCTGGTTGAAAAGAATCCTCTCTGGTCCTCAGTTTCCTTATTCATGGCAATTGTTTTCTCTCTTACTGCTTTATGGTGTTGGTATAGAAATAAATAGAGGGAACATTTTTATTTTTGTAATTAATATTGCACTATTTAGATTTCATGATTTTCTGTCATTTAAAATGGGCAACTGACTTTTTTGTCCCTCAAAATTAAATGTATTGGTATTAAAAAAAAAGCCATTTTAAGTTCCAAGGATAGCTAGCAGGTAGGTTTTGCCTGCTGTCAGAGTTTCCTAATTTCAGCTTGTGCCATTTCAAATAAATATTGAAGATAATCAATGAGAGGGTGCTCATGCAAATCAAAGCACGGGTTGAAATATCTCAGGTTCCCACCAGCCTCTCACATCTACCTTAGCTTCTAGTATTCAGTTCTTCATAGACCCTGGGGCTTGAGCCCTCCTTTTGAAATGCAACTCATGAAGACACACTTCTCTTAGCACTTAATCACTGGGCTCCAGAAGGTCACTATTTAAGAAACTGAGGTCTGGCAAGGTCATACATTGAGGAAACGGCAGAAATCAAGACTAGAAGCCAACTCTTTGGATTCTCAATTCTCTGCTCTTTCTGACACATCACTCTTCCCTCCTGTCAGGTGAAGAGAGAAGCCAGATGGTTTGACAAATGGTTCTTGTTGCTGTCAAATCTGCCTTCTCTTTCTGCTCTGACAGACAGTTCTTACCTTCCCCCCAACCCCCCTCTTTTTTTAGCGGGGAGGAAAGGGTGGTGGATACTGAGCGAGAGAGGGAGGTAGATGAAGGCAAAAAAAAAAAAAAAAGTCATCTTAGTGTCTGATTCTTTATGTGGTAGAGATGGCCAATAAGCTCTTGTTTCTCTGGCAAGAAGCAAAGTGAAGGCAGTGAGTAATCGTCATCTTGAATTTAAAGCACATAGGGGCCTAGAAATGGCAGGCTGTATTAGGAGACAACATTGATTTCATATATATTCATCTTTAAAAAAACATGTTTAAGATGCCATATCCATAAATACTAATAAGGCTGTCTGATTCCAATTTTCAGGTGAGATTAGCATTTTATTGAGTATTTTATCTGTCAGATTCAATACTGGATGTACCATCCTCCCAGGCTTATTAGCATAATTGCTGTGCTTAAGCAACAATAAAAAATTCAGCAGTAAAATAGCAGTTAGTACAGGCAATTTGTTATCAAAAGCTTTTACTTAAGGACAGCTCCAGCCTGCATTTATTAGCAAGTTAGGGTTATAATTTATTTTTATTTGGAAAAACAAAAGGAGGGAAAAAAGATTTTGCTTTTTTGTTTTGGAAATAATAGAGAAATTAGAAAGCATTGCCTCTCTGGAAAATCGTCCGCATCCCTTCTTCCCCACCGCTGAAAGCGGGCTGTGATGGGAATAGATTCCACTTGAGGCACGTTGGCTCAGACAAAAAGTCGCTTTCCTAGGCATTAGAATAAATGAGTGGTAATGTCCCTTTGTGTTTGTACAGACATTTCCAAAACAATTTCAGATCTCTGCTGTTGCTTAAATCTCACATCAGTTCTGAGTTCTCCGTTCTTAGAAATAGAAAACTGAGTTGAAATGACTCGTTGAAATGACTCTTTCATGTAGGCAGTTTAATGGTAGAGCTGGGCTACAAGAACTAGTCTTCCAGCCTCCAGTCCCATGGCTGCATGGGGACCCTTCACACCCTTCTCCTCAACTCCTGGTATGGGTACTTTCTCCGGCCCTGTGGTAGAGGGGTTTTATACTGGGCTTTTTCCATCAGCTTGTATACATACACCCATACCCACACATCTGCACATACGTATATGCTTTATGCACACACACATTTATGTTTATGCATATATATATATACACACACACATATGCATTTATGTTTATGCATATACACACACATACATCATCCCCCCCCCCCCCAAA
>NW_025999969.1:4504036-4673426 GCF_001458135.2 Marmota marmota marmota
CAAAACCCTTAATTATGTACTCTTGTGTTTTTTTCCTTTAGTGTCTGAGTTGAAGTAGTTCTGCCACTGGATTTTCTCTTGACACCAAATGTCCTCCATCCTTTGTCTTAAAAATCTCTCTCTTCTCCCTAGTGACTGACTCAGAAAGTACTTGTGATTACCATCTGGACCTGGTGCACTATAAATGATTTTATAAGTAATGTGTCAGTCTTTATAGAGAAAATAAAGGTAACATTTAAAAGTGTGGATATTGGGAAATCATTTTTCTTCTTTACTTCTTGAGAAATGTATCAGAAATAAATAAGAACTTTAAATGGAGCCTTTTTTAGTATGTTTGAGACTTCAATTATGGGTAATAATTTTCAAATTGAAGATAAAAATTTGTGTGAAAATGGACAATTGAAGCTCCTAAAGTTTGAGAGAAGTTATTTTAGAATCAAATTTTCATTCTAAGGTATGTTCAGTGAAAGCTCTTGTAATCATTGACTCTGAACATCTCCAATATGCAAGAGTCTGTGCTGGTCTCTGAGGGGTTTATAGGTTAAACTGGATTGGGTCCTAAGACTCAATTTACGTTTAGACTGTTGGAGAGGACATTAATAATAAATTAATCATGTTTTTCTTTTTGAGTGGCTATTATAGGATAAGAATTTTTCTTATGTAATTTAATTTCCATGTTTCACTCAATTATTCATTGAATAAACATTTGCGCACCATTTGTTATATGCCAGTCACTGTTTGTTGTGTCTTAGATGCATCATCTCATTTAATTTTTATAAAACTCCTATGAATTAGCTGCAGTACTGTTCTCATTGTTTAGATGAGGAACCTCAGGCACAGAGTAACTTGCCCAAGTCACAAAACTGGTAAATAGTACAACTGCTCTGATACCCCCACTACCTGGCAAAATAAATGAAGGAATGGCTGGGTAAGAAGACAGTGTAATGATGGCTGGAGGTTAGCAGAACCCCTATATTAAAGAGCATTGAGCTTGCAACTGGATGGATTTTCAGACCCTGGAATGCTCTTCTTGGTGTTCATAAATGCCTCAGTTAAATCCCCTCTTAGAATTCCAGTGTCTTCCCTTGAATTGGGGATAATAAAATTTTCCTCTCAATGTCATTGTGAGAATAAATTTGAAAATGTGTGTAAGATCTTCCCAAAGTGCCTGGTTTTGTGGATGTCTAGCCCACCTTGGGAAGGGTTTTGTGCCTAGGCAGTTTTACGTGTAGGTTAAGTTCAGCCACCAAAGCACATTGCCTGTGTTTAAATCCATGATGCCAAATAATATCATAGGACCTGGCCAAACAGTCTTTTCTCTTTGTGCCTCAATTTCCTCATCTGTAAACTGGACCTACCTCAGAGGATTATTGAGGATTTAATAGGTTAAAATGTGGCAAGCTCTGGCCGATGTTGGCTGTTACTGTTCTATTCTACTTTTATGATGAGGAAGGACAGGTGCAAGGTGAAGTTTAGGACCATGTAGGATCCCTGTCCATTCACTCAAGGACAGAAAACAAGAAGGGTTTTTTTTTTTTTTTTTGCCTTTGACCTGTCTGTCTCTGCAAGGTGGTTGGGAAAGTAAACTTCAACTGCTATAGAGTATGCAAGGAGAAGAGAACATACCTGCATCCTTGATAAACTCCCTAGGGAAAGTTGCTAGGTGGTTACCAAGGGTCTTTGCTGGCCTTAGAGTGGTATTTTTTCTGTATCTTCCAAGCATGTTCTGTCTTTCCTCAGTCTACATATACCTGGTCCCTGTCCTCAAAGCCATCTCCTGTTTTTCTTCTTTCAAGAAAGCATTTCTCTATTGAGATTACTTCTTCTTTGGACCCTTTCTGTAGATTTTGGTATTTTACTTCTTCAAAGGTAATATGCTTTAGCTTATGTATTTCACTCACTTTCAAAGAGTAGGATTGCACAGAAGATAACTTAATTTTAAAGACAAGTTTACTGAGATGAGTTCTAAAATGGAGGGATTCTTTAGGATCTTATGCTTTATAGGCCCTATTGTCCTAAAACAGCAATTATCTTTAATTATCATTGACTTGCTCCTTGTGTCTCTTGTGCTAGATTTTGAGGTCCTAGAGGGCAGATGTCATGTATTATTCACCAAGGTGGTGCATGGCACTAGTAGATGCTTTTTGCTAAGTAGTTGGGTTTCATGTCTTAAGAAGCTGAGAAGGTGGGTTCCCTGTGCAGAAAGATGGCTGTGAATGCTGCTGCTTCAGTGCATGCCAGACTTGCCCACTTAGAACTCTGTGGCCACAGCTTCTCCCTTAGAGAACCCACAATCCATCCGTATCACAGCAGTGAGAGAGANTTTTTTTTTTTTTTTTTTTTGTGTGTGTGTGTGTGTGTGTGTGTGTGTGTGTGAGAGAGAGAGAGAGAGAGAGAGAGAGAGAGAGAGAGAGAATGAATATGTATGTATATATGCATATATTCCTGGATTTTATAGTGTTGATTTTGGGGCATTTCTTCAGTCTATTCAAAATAGAAACAGAAAGACAATGGTAAGCATTCATGTCATTAAAAAATGTCTTTATAGGGAAGGACATTAAGATGATTCCTTACATTGTGTATGGGGCTTTGTGGTTTTCAAAGCACTTCAATATACATTTTCTTCTGGGTGTCTTAGAGCATCCCTATGAAGTGAGCAAGGCAGGGCTGATCATTATTTCTCTTCCAGGGTTGTAAGTGTAGCAGGTTCAGAGAGGTTCATTTCTGTAAAGCAATGATGGATGCAAACCTGTACATTTGAGTCTGAGGTATTTTCTGCTTCACCACCCTGATTTGAGTGTTATGAGGTCATTCTTAGCAACTGCTACCCAGGTTATACAGAATTGCAATTTATTTTTAAAAATGCTTCCTTATATTTCCTTCTTCAAATAGATTGGTTAAAAACAGCTATAATTTTATGTTAACTTGTTTCTCCCTAAGTATAAACAGCAGTGAATCTCTAGGACTTTCTGTTAAATCAGCATGTGTTTTTCAAAAATCAAATGTCAAAGTATTTCCTGAAACTTGCTTTAATGAACAAGAGAGGTGAAGGCAAAATTCCTTTTTTTTTTTTTTTTTTGCGTGAGGTAATTAGGAAACAGGATATGCAAACTTGCTATATGAATTTAAAGAGGAGCACTTGTATTGATATAAAAACTGGATGGGTACATTACAGAGGGTTTCATGCTGGTAGAAATTTTAAGTGAAAGAAGTTCTCATTAAGCATATTAATTATTTTTGGTTTGCATGAAAGGCTAATCTGTTTCATGAGTTGGATCCAAGGAGGTCTCTATCTCTACACACCAAAAAACTGAAGCATGACTCAAATATCTAGTTCTGATTGTACAGTGCCTTTATCTGAGAGCCAGGGTGTGTCCTCAGAGTACAGAACAGAAGATGGAAGATGGTCTTGAGCTTCTTAATGATGTGGAGTCTGCACTATGCTTGCTTGGGAGGCAGAAAGGATTGCATTTTCTTTGGCAAGTGACTTTGAGTCCCTTGGACACGTGGCACCAAATAAGCCCAGTGCTGTGTTGTTAGTGTTGTATGCCCGGGTGTGGGTTAGATGACATGTGTTTTGGAAACCAATTTCCTTCCTTCGGCTGTACATGGGTTCTTTGTTGGCAATGTCATGGAAAGCCTGCTTTAGAAGGAGGCAGCAGCACGTGTTTCTGTAGTTGACCATAGATGGCCCTCTTGACCCCTTGACTTTCCATCTTTGATGGTTTCCTTTAAGTTCTACATCATCTGGTAATGATATTTGTGTGATTAATGTTGCAGATATTGATCAATTTGTATTTTTTTGCAGGATGTTTAGCTGTGGATTCTCTATGCTCATAAGAGTGTATGCAGCATCTACCTTTGCCATGTAATATTTAGCTTCACATTTACAAATATGGTTTAGAAATTGTTTTAGTCAGGTTTTTTTTTTTTTTGTCACTGTGAACAAAAGAACTGACAAGAACAGTTAGAGGAGGAAAAGTTTATTTGGCTTATGGTTTCGGAGGTCTCAGTCCATAGATGGGCAATTCTATTGCTGTGGGTCCATGAGCAGCTTAGAACATAACAATCAGGAAGCAGAGGGATCTCTGGTGAGCAGTGACCTACCTCTTCCCCTCACACCCTGCCTGTCTGGAGTTACTGTCCACTTAAGCCATGCCAATGGATTAATGCACTGATTAAGTTAAGGCTCTTAGAACCCAACCATTTCACCTCTAAACTTTCTTGCATTGTTTCACAAATGAGCTTTTGGGGAGCATCTCATATCTAAATCATACAGAAATGAAATAACCAACATGGCAGCAAATGGGCCATTCCTTTCTCTGAGTTTCTTACATCCTCAATTATCTTTAATTATCATTGACTTGCTCCTTGTGTCTCTTGTGCTAGATTTTGAGGTCCTAGAGGGCAGATGTCATGTATTATTCACCAAGGTGGTGCATGGCACTAGTAGATGCTTTTTGCTAAGTAGTTGGGTTTCATGTCTTAAGAAGCTGAGAAGGTGGGTTCCCTGTGCAGAAAGATGGCTGTGAATGCTGCTGCTTCAGTGCATGCCAGACTTGCCCACTTAGAACTCTGTGGCCACAGCTTCTCCCTTAGAGAACCCACAATCCATCCGTATCACAGCAGTGAGAGAGATCTTTGTAAGCTGAAATAATGTCCTCATGAACCATCCTAATGAGCTTCATGTGTAGAACAGTTCTGCCATCTCCCACATTTGAGAGGTCCCCAGCACAGCCCTTCCTTCCCTCACATGTGTAGTGGGATAATTTCATGAATGGATCCTGGAAAGGATAAGCAAAAGAAAGAGCTAAGTAACTTACTATGTTTTTGGTAGATGGGAAGTTGTTTTATTTTTAAAAAGTAGATTGCTTAATGGATGGGCAAAATGATGTATATCCTTAAAATGGAATATTGTTCAGTAATAGGAAGGAGGAAAGTACTGATACATGCTACAATATAGAAAAACCTTGAAAACATTATGCTAAGTGAAAGAAGCTGGTCACAAAAGACCACATATTATGTGATACCATTTATATGAAAAATCCACAATAGGTCATTCTATGAAGTCTATCGGGACAGAAAGTAGATAGGTGGTTTCTGGCAGGGTTGGTCAGGGGAGGATAGGGAGTGATTGCTAATGGGTATGGGTTTCTTTTTGGGATGCTGAAAATGGTCTTAAATTAGATTGTGGTGATAGTTGTACAGCTTTGTGAATACATGAAAAAAATGAACTTCGATTTTAAATGGGTGAATTGTATTACATATCAATTATATCTTAATAAAACTGTTAGAAAAAGTAGATTGTCCTTCAATCTACAGTTTTCGAAGGGAATCAAAATAGTATATATTGCCAAGTTTTTAACTCCTCTTGATTTGTTTTCAGCAAAGAAATCATGCATAGGTAACAATGATGAGCATGATTAAGGAAAAATTGGTAATACAACCTGAACCACCAAACTTGAAATATATTTCCCCCCTCACTTTATGCACAACCTTTTTAAGGAGCTTTAAAAATTTATACTTCCTGAAATGTTGATTAGTGAGATATCCGATAAGAAATAACAGGGTACTGACAGGCCTGATTGTATAAATAGGCGTTTGGGATTGTGTTCATGGTTTGCTTGTCAGCACAAGAGAAATGTGTGATTATGTTGAATGATGGTTAATTTCCTTATCCACCCATTTTAAAAATAAAGATATATGGCTGCAAGACAGGTGCCCAGGGAAAAAAAGGAGATCTGCTTTGATAACGAACTCCAGAGAGGAACTAGAAGGAACATGCTCCTGTTTAGGAGGTGGCATTTGAGCCCTGGCCCAGTGGCTGGTGCCTCACAAAAGATTTGTCACTTACTCTTGTTTTGGGTTTTAATGTGGACAGGCTCAGGCTCCCTTCCTTCAAGGTCATTGTTCCACCCTCTCTGACTAACTTATTGTGTCAACAGAGTTAAAAGACCAGCCAGTGGTTGTGCATTGAGGCAGGAGGGGAGCTGTGCTTTCTAGCTTTGCATGTGAACAGTTCATACACAAACAGTTCTCTTTGATTAAGTATCCGGTGAAACCAATTCACATGAACTCCAATTAAACTTTAATGAACAAGTGGGTGTATTAATATCAGCTGAGTAATGTAGGCAGCACAGATTCCAGTAAGTGACTCACTTCTCTGAGCAGCTCATTCCCCATGCACGGTTAGAGTTACTAGAAAGCTTCCAGCTATATTTGAGTGGATCTGGTCTGGGCCTTGTAATTCTAGCAATCCTCGGGGCTTGTTATTCATCTGGTGACAAAACCACAGTCATCCAGACCTCTGTTTTCAGAGCAAGGATTGAGGATGGGGAGACTTGTTCACATTGAACAATTGGGCCCTTTGTGGAACAATGACCATTTGGATGTGTATTCTCCCCATCTTCCTGTTTTTATGATTATGATTATTATTTTTTAAGTGAGAGTTTTTTCTTTTGAAACACACAAGCAGTGCAGGTGAAGATGGAACACTGTTTTGAAATGAACTCAGCCTCCCTGAGCCTCCTTTCCATCTTCCTCTGCTCACTGCCTCAAGTGTGTAAGTCTCCATAGCTACACCCCAAAACAGCAAGGTGTGCTCAGAATGATGAGCCATTTTGGGCATGGACCCTGTTCTGTCTAGAGATTGATGTCTGTACCTACTTCCTAGGAAAACATTTAACAAGATGATAAATGTAATGGTCTTAGTTTCAGGCCTGGTACATAATAAGTTCTCATGTTAACTTGGACCAGTGTGGGATGGATGGGAAGGAGGATTTGGAGATGAATGGGGCTCACAGTTCTTGATAGTTCAGGAGCTCAGAGTCTCATAGACATTGACTTAAAAAGATCTGTGTAATTATAGTGATAAAGGCCAAAAGCTTGAGAGAGAGAATGAACAGTGAGGATTTCAGGAATGGAGAGATCCCAGAGGTTGGTTGCATATGAGAAGGCAGGGGTTAGGAGGGGGGATGGGTAAGGGTTTGGAAATGTAATTGCAGACCCATCTATGGGCATGAGTGAAAGCAGAAGTATGGATGTACCAGGGCAAGGGAGTGAACATGCAGCGTAGTTAGAGCACAGGATATGTCGGGGCTTGAGAGCCTAATTGAAATTGAATTGAGCCTTTGCCTTGGCTACCAAACCTCATTCCCAGTTCCATTTGCTGTTCTGATGCCTCCTCTTTTGCACTCATCTAGAATGCAAGGAGCCAGTCAGATGGAGATAATGTCTAGGTCGTTAATGGGCCAATTTGGGTCTCTTAGCTCAGTGGGCTTGCTAACAGAGAATCCTGAGTCAGTTTACCCTCTTCATCTCCTATAACTCCTCTCCCACATGGGACTGTGCCTGTAAAATTCCCAGCCCGGATCAGGTAATAAGCCTGGGAAGAAGGGATTGAATTGCACATGCCCAGTTCCTTCTCTAAACTCAGTAATTGGGTAACTCACTACTGCCTCTCCTGTGGACAAGGGAGTAGAGGGAGGCTAGCAGAAAGGAAAATTGCAAGGGATGAAGGAGATGTTCTGCTAGTGCCAGGCCCCTCCCCAAATCTCTCCAAATCACAACATAGTTTCTTTAGGGGGAAAAATGGGAGGCTGGAAGGGTAGAATAGGGCCAATTTGTAAAAGTGTGGACAATTTTCCGAGCAGGGAATGATGTAATTTAGTCTGCAATTCAGTCTGGTTAATCTACTTATGCAACTCCAATTGAAGGATGCACTTAGATGACTTAGACTTGAGTAAACAGATCTTGTGTAATGCCATCAAGGCCCATGGTGTAAGAATCAGCTGCTCGCAGAAGTAATAGCCACCCACCCCTCAGCGCCAAACTCTGGACACAACTTGTGAATAACTTCCTCCCAGATATCTTTTTTAGACAATGTCACAGGATAAAGAAATCCAAGGGGAGAAGGCATAATTTCTACAATGATACCATAGGTAGGAGGATCTAACTGTAATAGATAAATAGATTTTGGAGAAAGCAGAAGGGACTTTTGCAAATTGAAAGTTGAATGGATTAATGGTGCAAATTATGAACTCTATGTTGTTTATGGAAAACAAAGGAATGCCTGTTAGGTTTTGAAAAATATGAGTCAATGGTTTAATTAGCAATTAGAGATAAGCATCTCATTATTGAAGTTAACTTTATTGAACATCTGCCTCAGTCACCAATTAAAATATGTTGTTCCATTTTACAGATGAGAAAACAGTAAACAAAGTTGAAGATCATTATCCAAGGAAGCTTGAGTTAGGTTTCATTGGCCAGCGTAATCCTTAGTTCCAATGTTGGGGATTTCATCTCCAAGTGAAACAGTAGAATTTATTTATAGAGATTCACAGGGCCAACTGGGTTGGATTTGGTTTTGCATTTGAAGAAATCAAGTAGATGTACTTAGTTAAGCTCTCTACTTTACTTTGGCTTCAAAGATTAGAAATTTAGTAGCCTAACTGATGGATTATACATCTTTGACAAATTTCCTCTCATTCACGATTTCTTTGGAGCCTCACCTTGTTTGAACAATATTGAAGGTAATTTATAGAGGATAGGTCATCTGCTTTGACCTGCCTATTATCTTTCCTTTCAAGATAATATATCATATGGATTAATTGACTGATGAGCTTTCCTGAGTTGAATACCCTTGCAGATCCTTCCTTTCAAACCCAAATCCTGCCTAAATTTTCCAGTGTGCCTCACCCCAGGGCTCTTTTGTGGATCCTGTTTTCTAGAGATCTTTAACTGATCATACTGTTCTTCTCTTGGGGGCAGCTTTCTGTTTTCTTGTCCAGAGTAGACACCACTCTGCCATGCTGGCCACTCTGTCCACTATGAATATAGGCCACCAACCACTTGATCCTCTTGGGGACGCTAGCCTGGTCTTTCATGACTTTCTTTAGGTTGTCTAAGTGTCCATGCTGATGACCACACCATTGATCACTACTTCTCATTGAAGTTTGGGGATATAATTAAGTTACGGAGGTGTTATTTGAATTCAGACCCATACAGTTACATATTGAAATTCTTCTCAGGATTTTGATGGGCACTCTATCAGTTTAGTTATAGTGTATAATGCTTAGAGTGAAAACTTTTTAAAACGACTTGTAATGCATTGGTATCAGAGAAAGATACTCAGGACATAGAAAGAGTGAGAAGGTCAAAAAACGGGTGTGGTCTCAGCTGGAGAGGAAGCTAGATGAGGTTGCTGGGAACTAAAGCTCAGAGTCCTGGCCATTTTCTTCTTTTATAACCCAGGCTCATTCCCATAATCACTATTTATCCCACCCAGCAGCACTTTCATTGTTCTTATATGTATGTACCTTGGGTTTTGTTCTAGAAGTTTCCATGGGAGGAGGAGGCCAATGGCAAGAGTTCTTAGCTCAGCACACTGAAGGTGAGGATCATGAAAGCCTTATTCTATAAGCTTCAATGTTTTCATCAAGACCCAACTTCTCTTTTTGCCCCCAGGCCCTAAGTGTGCATAGCCCTGTTCTGTAAAAATTTTCTGTACAATTAATCTGACTCCCACCTTTATTAATGCACTAGGGTTTGTCAAAATCAGTTAACTCTTTAGTAAAGAGAATAGATAGGTGGGCGAGTTTGCTCACTGGCTGAAGAGGAAGGGGGCCAATTTTCTTTCCCCCAGTGTTGGGCTCACCCTGGGCTTGGAGACCTTGTTATAACTTTGCAGTCATATCTTCTATATTTTAAAACTAGAGAATTGATCTTACTGTCTTGCTGGTGAGCACAGTCTCAGTAAGTTCTAATGGAAAAACCTGTCTGGTGAAGGGGACAGGAAAGCATCACAGCAGTCCTGGTGAGTCATCTCGAGAGCTGCTCCATCTGAGCAGCGTGGCTTCCTCGATGCTGACTCTAACTCTCCCTCAGTGTGCTGTTGTCTCAAGCAGGTTTTGAATCTTGGTCTCTGATTCCCTTTCTAGGTCAGACTATGTCTTTTTTAAACACTGAGCTTGGACGTCCTCTGGGTAGTTTGGACTGGTCCTATTAGGATAATAGGACTTAGGAATTCATGAAAGTAGCAACAGTAAGAAAATTTGAAGTTCTTGAGCAGAGGTGAGGTGCTAAGGGGCCCAGGGAGCTCCATGTGCAGGTTTGGGTTTTGAAACAGGGTGTTAGAACTTGGGGGTGGGAGGGAAGTGAAACAGTTTTGGTGCCCTTTGAGAAAAAAAACAAAGAATGAAACTCTTTCTCTGAGCAAAGTGAATGGACATTGTAAACAAGATAATAGGGAACCTGGAAACCTTGAGTTAGGCCCCGCCTCTGTCACACTTTGTCTATGAGCTTGACTGCTCAGCCGTCGATGGTGATCATCATCAAACCTGTCACTGTAGACTATTGAGTGGATCAATGAATTTATGCATGTGGAAAATACTTAGCAAACAGGAAAGTATCTATTTGTTATCTTGGCCAGGGACTTATCTTTTCCCTTTAAAAAAAAATTCTGTCTTTTTCAACTATGAGCTATGTAGACTCATTAGAAAATTAAAATGCACAAAAGTATGAAGAAAATTAAAAGTCTTGAGTTTATCATTCAGAGACACTGCTGTTCAAGTTAAAATGTACAACTATCTTTTTAAAAGAGTCAGTCATGTTTCATATATATATAATATATATTTGGTTTTATTGTTTTCCTTATACATCGTCCTATTTTAAACATCTTTTCATGTCATTGGACACTTTTCAAAATATAAATAGTAATCATTGTGTAACATTGCATTATAATATATCTGACTGCTTTTCCATTATTGATTGATAGCTGCTTACAAGAAGGGAACTTGCTTTTTTTTTTTTTTTAACAAGAAGGGAACTTGCTTTTTTTTTTTAACTAGAAGAATTTATTTGAACTATTTTATTTCATCCTAATAGTTAAAGTTACACGTATAGAGTTGTTAACTTAGAGACAATTTTGACCATAGAAAAGCATTAGCTCCAGTTATCTTGATTAATATAACATTACTTAGAGAAATACTGAAAAATTATTTAGTCTCATGAGTATGCTATATTAAATAAGTTGCCTTATGCTTTCTAGAAGAATTTTTATTTTCTCTTTTTAGAAGGATGACTAGATTTGTTTTGCCCAATGGGTTTATTTTCTGTTGCTGGGCATATATATAATTCTATAGTTACACATTTTTTGAATATGATGATATAATGATGAAGAGAGACCTTCAAGTATTTTTAAAAAATGAAAATGTAAGGGGAAGTAGGGAGGGTTTTCTAGTATTTTAGCCTGTGGATTGTTCTGTCCTACCTTTTTGCGTTTCTGTATACCTGCTTAGCATATTGTCTTCTACATCTGCCTGAGTTCTATCCTTCTGTTTGTCCATACCTGCCTGTCTGTACAGCTGTCCATCCTCTGGCTTGTTCATTCAGACAGGCGTCTAACCATCTCTGGCCATCCTTACTTACCTCTGTCATCTCTGGCTGTCGTTACCTACCTCTCTCATTCGTATCTCTCTACCTTCATTTGTCACCTGCGTGTGTTCATTCACCTGTCCAAATCTACACAAGCCTGTGTTAACCATCTATCTTTAGAGTGAATGGAGATGATTTTGGTGGGAGCTTATGAATTTCTTTGTTGCATTTTACTTAGAGGATAACAGGGGCCTAAGGTCATGGGAACTGAAAGGTGAAGATGAATGAAACTTAGCCATTTATATTCTACTTCAAAATCAGGAGGGATATTCAAAACTGACCTGATTATCCTATTTATGGTGCTCACCAGCGTGTTCTTAATGTAATGCATTTTGGCGAAGATTATTTCAGCTAATAATTTGCTAGGCACTAGTCATCAGAACACAGAATAAAGAAAATAATTTTCTTGAGCTCTAACTAAGAAAAAGTCAAAGATGTACAAATGCCATGTCCCCAATTTGTTAAGAAAAAATATTGTGACATTTCAGAGAGTTTAGATACATGAGAGTGAAGGTATTTTGTGGTACAGGGGAGCTGTGTAGAATTTGGTGTTGGACACAATAGAAGGAAAGGAACCAATCATTCTGAAAGCCAATTTACTCCTAACTCTGAGAAAAGTGCTTTGCACTTTATCTATTTTAATTATCTCGTCAACCTTGCAATGCGATTCTTATTCCCCTTTCATAGTTAAGAAGCCGATGCCCAGAGAGGGTAAATGCTTTGCCCAGCTTTACATGGAAGTTGGCTAGTGAGTGGCACAGCTTTTGTGGAAAAAGGATTTGTTTGACTTTAAAACAGTTATTTCTCTGTAGTAAACCTCCCAGAAATCATTCAGACTTGTAAAACCTCAGCTGTGTATTAGCTCTCCACTTGAAACTTTATAGAAACGCACCTTACAAAGAGGAACCTACAAATAGCATAGTTTTCATCCTTTTCTTGGGAGATGAGAGAGTTTTCATATGGATGTGGTGATAAAGAAGAGAACTTTCTGGATACCGAGAGAAGTTTGAATGTACGAACATCACTTTGGCATTTGGTGGAATGGGACTTTACTCCTATGCTGCTGTGTGTTTGTCTTCAACGACAGTCTCATGAGTCAACCTGACCCAAGACACAAAGGTCTCCTCTACAAGATACATTATAGGAAGGTAAACAATTCAGCGGAATACAGTCATCCTCCCCAATTATTAATACTCTCCAAAAAGCCAGGAAAGAAAGCTATTGTAATATATTGTGCCAGGCCAGCTGTTACAATCACAACTGAGCCTGAAATAGTAATGACTTTTGAAATCACAGCAAAATTCTTTAGTTCTTAAATTTTCCAAAGGTTTAAAAGCTTGCTCCCTCCTTTTTTATCATGCTAAACTGTAGCTTTGTTAACAATGTTCTATTCTGGGTGGGAATTCATTCTGGTATAATTAAGAATGAAGAGGGAAATCGGTAAAAGAGGCTCTGTCTTAGGACTTATGTGATTTTATTCTTACTTTCACTCTTTATTTTTTTCTGTTAAGCATCTAACTACCTACTGTGTACCCTGAACTTTGCTATGTGTGAGGGGCATACTACAGCAGGGATCAGCAAACTTTTTCTATAAAGGACCATATGCTTAAGTATTTTAGCTTTTATTGTCCATACGATCTCTGTCGCAGCTCATTGCTGTGCTCTCAGACAATACATAAAAGGCCCAAATTTGCCATAGACGGTATGTAAGCAATTCAGTGTGGATATGTTCCAATAAAATTTCATTTACAAAAACATGCAGTGAGTTGGATTTGGCTGGTGTGCAGCAGTTGTACAGGAATGTCCATGATAATAGTGGACTTCGTCTTGTTCTTTGTAGCACTTAGCATGTGATAAGTATCCGATAAATATATGTTGAATGAATGAACTAAAAACTGAACAAAGCAGACCCCTTCTCCTAGAGCTTGTAGTCTACTAGGGGATGTAAAAAATACATGCATATACTTTATATATTTTAAGAAAGTATACAGAATTGTGGGTTGTTTTGTAGCAAGAGTAGAGTATGGAGGACAGGGGAATCCAGTGGTACTTGAATTGGATCCTGAAAGATAGATAAGTATATGTTACCAGCAAGAGATAGAAGAAGCACATTTTAGGCAGAAAAAATCCACAAAAGGGACCAAAGACATGACATTTGTGGTGAATAATGAATAGATCAGATATTCTCTAATAGGAGTTCCCTTGTTCGCTTAATCTTCAGAATCACCAGCTATTAAAAATACATTCCCAGTGTTCTCCCTGGAGATTGAGATTTTGTAAGGTAACTTTGGCCAATAATAAAAATCAAAACTGCATTCCCACAATGCCTCGCTCTGAAATATTATTAGAAGATGGTCATTCTTACCTTGAACTCATCCTTATTCTGCAGCCCTCCACTCAACAATCCTTTCACTGAGTATCTGAGTTTACGCCATTCTTGTGCTCAGCATGGCAGGTGGGGGTGGCCAATAATAATTTACATGATAAATATTTGAAAAGGAGCATGACTTCAGGAGGATATACTGGAACCATTTGATATGGAAAATAGGGTTCTCGCTTTTCTCAGGAATAGGACCAGTATCAACTAATGGTAGCAGGACCTGTTACCCTGGTAATGGTAGTTACCCTGTTCCTTCAGTAACATAGAATGGAAGGGAGCCCTGGTAGAAATCCACCCTTACCTGATAGCCTTCATATGTCCCCTGTTGATATTGTAGCACTAATACAGCCTTTATGATGAAATGGCATGTAATTTTAGTCCGTAAATTATAGTTGTGCAGATCATAATGAAAATATCCAGTTCTTAGTTGCTACTAGATTTATTGCTTTTGAATCTCTTTGTTGGCAAACATCTAAGAAGGCAAATGGATTCAAATGACGCAACAGAAAATCCGCATTCTTTTGATATAACTCCAGTTCAGAGGGTAGTTTAATGCCTACTTGAGTAGACAGTGACCATTGGAAGGGCTATATAGTCTAAGTCTCCTTTTTAGTGATGGGGAAATATTAAAGCCTAGAAGATAGACTGTTAGTTACTTGGGTTCTGTCACCAAATTATTGGCAGAACTAGGAGTATAATGCAAATGCTAAATTATTCAATTCAGTGTTTTTTTTAGAGTACTATGCCACATTTATTAATAAGGTCCCTAATTTACATAATCTGTCTCTCCTTTGACTCTTTTAGCCATTTGACCATGCTTCCTCTAACTGCATGTCATAAAGTTGTATCTTAATGTCTTCTCCAGGACCAGTAACCCACTGTTACCCCAAATAAAGGCTGAGCTCTGTTTCCCTGGAGAGCTTAACATATTTCCTGGCACTTAGCATGTGTTCAGCAAATAATTGTAGACTTGAAATATCTTGAACATCTTTTCTTTTCTCATGTGTTTTGACTCAAGTTCCTTTGCAGTTATATTGTCAAAAAAGTCAAGCTCTTCCAAATTGCTGAAATACAAAGATGCTTTCTCTTAAACTTCCTTTAAAGAAAAAAATAGTTGAATTCCCCATTTTGACTGAGACCTTTCTTAATAGCTCTTCTGATAGTTAAATGTCAGCAACTTCAAAAGAAGAAATGTCAGTAAATTATCCAAGAAAGAAATTGTATTTATTTGAGGAGAAATATTTTAATTGACCACTTAAAGATTATAGCACAATACCAAGAATTTCATAGCTTGCACATTTCTCTTCGTTTCCAGAACTTTTTTTGTTTTTTGATTTTTCTCCCTCAGGAAACTTAGCTTTTATTTTTCTTCCATTGGGATTATTTATGTGCCTTTGTCTCTCCCAGTAGATCTTGAGTTCTTTGAAGTTCAAGTAGTAAAAGAAAAAAAAATCAAAACTGCATTCCCACAATGCCTCGCTCTGAAATTACTGCATACTAACTATATATACATTTATGTAAAGAAATATTATTAGAAGATGATCATTCTTACCTTGAACTCATCCTTATTCTGCAGCCCTCCACTCAACAATCCTTTCACTGAGTATCTGAGTTTACGCCATTCTTGTGCTCAGCATGGCAGGTGGGGGTGGCTTGGAGTGGGGACATAAAGGTGACCATCAGAATGTATGTTTCTCTCAATGAATGTTGCATTTTGGTGGACACAGTGACACACAACACATAAAAATAATGTGATATAGAAATCTGAACAAGGTACCAACAACCTGTATTAGAATGTGGAGGCAGTTCATTCTGGCAGAGTGAGAGGGAGGCTTCAGTAAGGAGTGAATATTTGAGATGAGCCGTACTGGGCCCTGTCTTCCATTTCAGCCACTGGTTTTGATCTTTCCCAACATAATACACACAATCACTGGCACCGCATGCACACACACACACACACACACACACACACTGATGCTTTTTCTTTCTGTAATCAGTTCATCTGTCGATGTAAGAGAGTAGAGCTGGCATTATGCAGGATAAAAGAAACAAGGAGCAGGTTTTACGGTGTAATCTGAAGGTTTCTCAAAGTCTGAAAGGCACAGCTGCTTGATATTATTGGGAGAGAGGTCTTGCATGAACAGAGTATCTTGGCCAGGGAGAGGCATATGGTATTTAAAATGGATATCGGTCTTTACAAAGCATTTTCCTATCTCCTTGTTGTTCTCCACTGTGGTGCAATTACATTACATAGCTCTCTGGGTGGCGGGAGTGTGGCATTGTGGAAGGAGTTTCAGCTTTGGAGTCAGGCAGTTCTGTTTCTGCTTGTGACTTTATTGTTCATTGTGTGTGTGACTGAAGGCTGTTGCTTATCCATTTCAAGCTTCAGTTTCCTCATCCTTGAGAATGGTGATAATGGCAAGTGCCTCACAGAATTGTGGGATTGAAAGAGCTGGTGTTTGCAAAGCTCCCCATTCAGTATCCAGGACGTGTTTGGTCATTCGCCTACAGAGCCAGGAAAGTCTTCTTGAAACACAAATCCCTTTATCCAGCTTAACCTTTTCTCATTTAAGAACCTTCAGTACAGGAAACATTTTGTTTTTCTCTCTACTCTTTTCTCTTTAGGTAATAGTGCAAGTGTTCAGATAAAATTCAGCTGGTCCTTGGCCACAGTATGAGCTCATGTTTGGGGAAAGAGCTGCAGGGCATGGTGAGGAACCTGGGAAACTGGAGAGGGCATCCTCTCCAAGAGAGGCAGATGCCACCCTGGCACGCCAGTTATAGATAGCCACGTGGGGTGCATTGTTGCCAGATTTTGTGTAAAATCTTTGGTTTTTAAAATTTTGGCAAACACATATTTAAAAAAAATGTTATGAGAGATACTTATGCATGAAAGGGAAAAATGCAACTGATAGTTTCATTTAGAAACATTACCTTTGGTTCAGACATATAGTTAAAAGTCCACCCTGTATGGCAAACAGAATGCACCTGAAGACCAGATTTGGCTTGCAGCTCTTCCTGTTACATCTTCTGTGCATATTTTTAAACTGTGAACTTTAGCTGTGGCATGGCACTATGAAGAGAACACTAAATTGAATGACCAAGCATTGACGTTATACTCCTGGTTTGCCATGAATGACGGCAAACTCTGAGCCCTTTCTGTGTGCTAGGCATTCTTCTGTACTTTACATATGTCATTTGATTTTCACAATAACCCAAACAGGTATCCATTATTATTATTACCCCATTTTACAGATGAGGACACTGAAGCTCAGAGTATCTGGAGAATATTTAGTTTGGACCCAAGCATGAGTATTTTTTGAAAATTCCAAATATATGGTTAGAGCTGGAATCATGTAGAAAACATCTGTTTCCCTCCTACCCACTCCGTATCACCTATACTGTGTTTTATTTTCTTTAAAGCATTTATTGTTTCCTGCAAACTGGGCATGCACTTCCCTGTTTGTGAATTTTCTACATTCATCCCTGGGAAAGAAGCTCCTGGGTATAGGAGCTTCATCTTTTTTAGTTCTTTTCTGTATCTTCACCTTCTAAATCAGTACCTAGTACATAAAGTTCTCAGTAAACATTCATTTGAATGAATAATAGGTTCTTCACCACTAGGACCTTACCATCTAATGAGGGAGACACAATACGTACTTGGTCCCATGAGATAGCTGGTAACTGTGACATTTGACATGACTATTAACTGTGGAGTGCTACTGATTATCTTTTGGATGTTATAAATTGTCTGGATATGCATTGAATGGATTGTGGGCTATTTTGGTCACTTGAAGTATTAGACTGGATTCATTCTGTTCATATGTGTGTGTGTGTGTGTGTGTGTGTGTGTGTGTGTGTTTGTTTAAGATTTTGGTAATGGGTACCGTACTCATTCCCTCTGTAGTCATAGGTATCAGTGACACTCCTGGGATGACAACTGGGGCATTTTAAGTTTTTTTTTTTACTCAAATATCAATCTACAGAACAAATTCAGGACTGAGGTAGAGGTTTAGCCAGTCTACACAGAAATCATATATTCTCTTTTCTTTCTAGGAAAGCTACCTTGTCTGTCACTTTGTCCTATAGAAGTAGTACTCCACCTTTATTCAACCAAGACACTATGGATCACTTTCCTGTGACAGTGTACTGTGGGCTATGAGAGGGGGAAGGCAGGCTGTGATCAGGTGGAAGAATTAACTGGGACTCTGCCTCTTGCTCCCATTCTTGAGAAAAACGGGAGCATGTGACAATGACATAGCAGTAGCTTTAAAAGAGCACTAGTTTCTTAAGAAAAGCAAATAATTTGGTGCTTGAGGACTTCAACTATTACTGGTAACAAAATGGCTTGCGACACATCTGATAATTGATGGGTCTTGGTGATCATGAAAATACTTCACTACCGATATGGCCCTGTCACCAAACAACTGAAAACCAACCTCAATACAAACAGTGGTGCCACAGAGTGTGTGCTGACTGTCACCATTGCTGATGGAGTCACAGGGTGTCATGATGAAGCAGCTAAGAGCCATTGGTGTAGGAGACCAACAGGAATCCAGGCTGCTCTGTATAGGCAGAGTGGAGGGTGAAAGGAGCAGCCCTCCCTGAGGAATGATACAACTTGGATTGAGGACTGCCCATGTGTTTATTGCTGAGGGCGCCTGAACAAATCACTTGCTCTCTCTGAGCCTACACTTTGTGAAGTGGAGTCAAGTTTGCCACATCTACTTCAAAAGCTTGATAGGATGATTAAGTACCTACAAAAAAGCTTTCAAGATGAGCCCCATAACCAAGGTAAAGATCATGGTGAAGGCGATGCTGACGGTGATGATTTTCTCTTGTGGACTGATCACTGATTTTTCTGTTTAAATTTAGCCAAAAAGGAAAATTGAAGGAGTCAGTGGCAGAAAGGGGTGATAGGCAAACATAGGACTTGGCTTGCTTCTGTGCTTGTCCAGAAAAATTATGTCCTATGGATTCTGAAGATAACATTTGTGCAATCTCTTTCATGGTTGGGAATTGTGTAACCCTATAAATTGGATCTAACTAGCCCCATGCCCCTGTGATTTTTGTGAAACGTGCCATGTGGAGGTAGCCGGGTTGTTTTGAAAACGGACTGATTTTGACAAAGGGGAAAAATTGGGATTCTTTTACTGTAAATTGCAAGTAAGAAACAACAGAAAGTTAAATATTAGAAGAACTTGGCTATTGCAAAACCACACACTTTCACATCAGTAAGACATGCAGTTCTGATCTGAGTGAAATGTGAAACTTCTTGCAGACCACAGAGAGTAAAACGGAGTACTTTTGTTTCATTATTAATACCATTGTCCTTATTTCTTTAAATGAGAATTGATAGCAACCATAACAGAATCTTTCTCAGGTAGCAAAAACAGAAAGACAAAAAATAAAACAAAACAAACAAACACACAAAATCCTCACCACACCACCAACCAGCGCTCTGAGGATGGGTTTTGCCTTTAACCTCTCTTGTAAGCCACCAGATTCTAGAGGAAGGGGCTTCATGTGTTTGGCAGCGGAGAGTTTTCATTAAAGTTTTCTTCTCTCCTCTCTGGAAGATGGCAGATGTGGCCTTTTTGTATACTGCAAGAAGGATCATTTTGTCCTCTGATGTCTGTGGAAATGTATAGCAGGTGATGTATATTCTGTGATTCTCTCTAATCACAAGGAGAAACCGGCTGGGCGCCGTGGCGCTTGCCCATAATCCCAGCAGTTTAGGAGGTTGAGGTAGGAGGATCACAAGTTCAAAGCCAGCCTTAGTAACTTAGTGAGGTCTTAAGCAACTTAGTGAGGTTTTAAGCAACTCAGTGAAAACCTCTCTCTAAATAAAATACAAAAAAAAAAAAAAAAGACTGAGGATGTGGCTCAGTGGTTGAGTGCCCCTGGGTTCAATCCCTGGTACCAAAAAAAAAAAAAAAAANNNNGCCCTCCCTCCTTCCCTCCCTCTTTCCCTCCCTCCTTCCCTCCCTCCTTCCCTGCTTTCCTTGATATTTTGATTTGGGATATTATGTGATACTCAGGAGTACCTTTACCACTTTTTGATTGTTTAAAAACAAAATCTTTCTAATTTCACCCTTTTTCTCTCTCTCATCTCTAGTTCATTGAAATTTTACAATTTTATTTTGATTAAAAAAAATGTGAGGAAGGAATCTCTTTTGATTCTTTTTCGTATCTACCTCTACAAATATTCTATATTGAGGAGTCCGTCTTTTCCACCTTGATTTAAAAAGCTACCTTTATTGTATATTGAATTCATCAGTACTTAAATATTAAATACTTTAATAGGTAGGGGTTTGTACCTATTTTTGGACTTTCTGTTCCATTCATCTGTCACTTCATGTACCATTATCTAGTTCTTATTCAGGAAGTTTTTTGACTTTAAGTGCTTTGTAGATTTTTCCATGAACTTTAGAATGAACTTATTTACTTATTTTTAATCGATGCATTATAATTATACATAATAGTAGGGTTAATTATGCCATTTCATATATGCACATAACATAATTTGATCAATCTCATTTGAACTTGCCTATTTCTAAAACCAATATTCTGTTGGCATTTTTATGGGAATTGCTCTAACTTTACTCCTTAACATTATGCATTATGCATTGTGCATTGTAACATGTTAATTCTTTTTCCATTTGTTGAAGTGTTATTGCTTTTTTTTTGTGCATTTCTGGGGATGAAACCCAGAACCTTGCACATGCTTGTCAAGAGCTCTGCCACTGAGCTACATCCCCTGTCCTGAAGTCATCCTTTTTTGTCCCCAAGAACATTTATATAGCCATGCATGTTTCTTACATGTTTATCTTTCTAAATATTTTCTGCTGCCTCTAGTTGTAATTATTTCTTACACCATTCAATTGTATGTGTGTGTTTATGTAGGGTCTTGAATTTAGTATGTTGATTTTTCTACTCAGCCATTTTATTGAATTCTCTCATTTGGATAAATTTTAGATAGATTACTTTGGGTATCTAGTTAAATTATCATATCACTTGCCAATATGTTAAATTTATATTTTTCTTTTTAATTTTCTTTTTTAAAATTTTTATAACTCAGCTTTCTTCTAAAGGTATTAATTTCCTCATAAGACTAAATATTAAATAACAGTGAGTATCGTCTTGTTTCTGACTTTGATGAGAATGCTTATTAATTGTGATGTTGGCTTTGGTTTGAGATTTTATATATATATTAGGCATATATATATATAAATATCCATACTTGTTTTGATAATACTTTAAATTTTTTAAATTGAGGTTAAGTGATTTTCTGTCTTTTTTAGAAACTATCATCCATTCTAACAAAAAGTTTACTTTTTCTTTTGTTCTGTAAATTTGGTGAAAATAGGTAAATAAAAATTTCAAATATAATCTCATGTCAGTAAAATGTGCTATACAAATCAAAGCTACACCAATTCCATGTTACCCCAGTCAGAATGGCAATTATCAAGAATATAAGCAGCAACAAATGTTGGCGAGGATATGGGTAAAAAGTTCACTTATATATTGCCGGTGGGACTGCAAATCAGGGTAACCACTCTGGAAAGCAGTATGGAGATTCCTTAGAAAACTTGGAATGGAACCACCATTTGACCCTGTTTTCCCACTCCTCAGTTTATATCCGAAGAACTTAAAATTAGCATACTAAAATGATGTAGCTACTTCAGATGTTTATAGTAGCTCAATTCATAATAGCCAAGCTATGGAAACAACCTAGGTGCTGTACAATAAACAGATGACTGGATAAAGAAAATGCGGTGTATATATGCAATGGAATATTACTGAGTTATAAAGAAGAATGAAATTATGACATTTGGCGGTAAATGGATGGAACTAGAGTCTATCATGCTAAGTGAAATAAGCCAGTCCCACAAAAAACAAAGGCAGAATGTTCTCTGTGATATGATGATGCTAACCTACAACAAGGGAGGTGAAGATTAGAAGTTCATTGGACTGGGAGAGGGAGTATGGAGGAAGAAATGATAGTAGAGTTAGACATTATTACTGTATGTACATATAGGCTTACATGACCTGTGTAACTCTATGCCATGTATAACCAGAAGAATGAGATGTTATACTTCATTTATGGACTCTGTGTCAAGGAGCATTGTACTATCATGTATAACTAATTAGAACAAATTCTAAAAATTAAAAAAAAAGAAATTCATTGGAAGAGACAAATATTATACATACATAGAATAAGTATGACTTGGTCCTAATTGGAACAAGTTATATTTAGTCTATGTATGTATAATATTTCAAAATATATTCTATAGCCATGTAAAAAATTAAAAAATACATGAAAAACAATTATATTTTTCATTTTGATGGAATCTAGATGTCAATAATTTATTAATGATTTTCCCATTAAGTCTCATAAATGAATGGATGTGAAAATTTTCTCTCTGGGTAGTATGTATTTATTAGCATTTTCAAATTTAGCATTATTGTTATGCTTAAATCATACATGAAATAATGAGGGAGCTCTTCTGTTTACTTAACTTTGGAAATAGTTTGACTAGCATTTATATAACCTATTCCTTAAAAATATGGTAAGATTTCCCTGTGAAACTGCCTTGACCTTGTGCCTTTTTTTGAGAGGTAGCAATCTTTGCTCTTCAAAAACTTTCTACATTTCTTCAGTAGTATGTAGACTGATTCTTTTCATTTCTCTTCTTTGGCCACCTTTGATAAAAATTTTTAAGAAAGTCACCCATTTCAAATTAATTTGTACAGAATTAAACACTTTCTTTTGATTATTTTAGTTTCCCCCACATTTATGCTTGTTTTCACCTTATACAATTTTGTGGTTTTGTGCTGTATTTCTGTATCCTCTCCTCCTTTTGATTGCTTTAGCAAAAGTTTATTAAATAAAGCAGATATTGAATTTGTTGGCTCTTTCATTTTGCAATTCTCTATTTTCTGTTTAAATCTTCAGTAATACTGTTTGCTTTGCTTATGTGTGTTTTATTATGTTTCTTATTGTTTGAACTTGACTCCCAATGCATATATTTTTATTTTTACTTTTAATTAATATAAATAGGCTTCTATGGGGTGGCATCCTGGAGAGGGCCTGGAAACTTTTTGCCCTTTTCCCTACTTCATCCTGTGCATTTCTTCACCTGTACCTCTTGTAATAGCCTATGTAAGAAACTGATGAACATTAAAAAAAGAATATTTTTGTATGAATAAATAAAACCCATAATAGAATATTATGGAACCCGAGGCTGATTCCCTCCTTTCACTCTCCTTTGTCACTCTTCTTTGGATGTTTTCTCTCTCTATGAATGTGGAAGCATAAGATAATATTAGACATGCTGCACATTACACTTTCAGGGCATGGTATTAGCAGATATATTTTTAAATCCCACTAATTTTTGTTAAATAAACCTGACTGGTCTTTCCGAAAGAATAACCCACGAGAAAATAATATTTCAGTAGAATCAGAATGTTAGAACTGACAGCATAGCAGAGATCATCTGATGCTCATGATTTCCATGACCTTGAACACTTTGTTTAACTCAATCTTGAAGAGAGTCCCAAGTCCAGCATGGAAAACGATCAAGACAGATCTGTGCATGTAGAAGGGGCCATGCAGAGACAGGAGAAGCCTAAAATTCTGTAGTTGGCCATTTTTCCTCTTGACTTCCTCCCGTGTCTCACTGGAAAACAGTTTTAGTTCAAAAACTCAATTTTCAGACGAGAGCAAAAACAAAAATGCAAAGAAGGCGAATGATTCATTCAAAGACACTGATGAGTTAGAGATGTAACGTGGGACTGCCATTCCAGCTTTCTCTGTCTGCAGCCAGTGCTATTTCCGGGTTCCCAGGGAGCCTCCTGTACCTTGCTCTAGCATGCATTTTTAGATGGACTTGATATTTGATTACCTCCCTTGGCAGGCCCAACAATCCTTGCGAAGGCACAGACTGTGTATTTGCTGATCCCTGAGGAGAAAGCTGTGATTTAGGCTCTGAGGTCTAAGAATTGCAGACTTCCTTTCTAGTCTCCCGATGAAATTGCTAATCTGGGTGCCAATGGTGTTTCTTCCACACGGACACCTGCCCACACAGCATGATTAGAAATTATAATGACGACGACGATGAGTCTTCCAGGACACCCACATCTTTTGCAAGATATTTCTGCTAATCGTCTCTACCAGAATCAGTTGGAGAAGTGTCTCTTTCTGAATGTTTCTCTCCCTTTCTAAGTCTACTGAAAATGCAGGTATAATATCAGGTGTCAATTAAAGATTTGTCTTGCCATTATGAATGTGTCATTTGAGCTTTGGATATGTGGTGTAATGAAAGGCAAGTTGTACCAGGTATGAGGACATGTGGTTCCAGCAGTGCCAAAAGTTTCCTGTGAGGCCTTGACAAAGGTTACTTCCCATCTCTGCAACTTGGCTTCTCTTTCTGTTAAATGGGCATCATTTCTGTGGGTCCTAATTTACTCATCTTGTAAGAATCAAAATGAGGTAATGCGTAAGGAATGCTTCATTAACTCTACACTGTAAATTAAAAGGATTGTTATTAAAGTTATTTTTGCATTAGTGTTATCTTAGCTCATTAAAGTGATATTTAGTGTGTTACAGTCCAGCAGTCAGTAGGGGTGAGGGTTAGGGAAGCATATTGTTGTGTGAATCCAATGTCAGGGAAGGTCAGGGCAGGTCAAGTACCAAAGTGATACCCAAAATGTTATCTTAATGTGCTCTTCATGGGATCGCCACCTTAAACAGGGAAAACAGAGAAGCCACAAGGGGCTTGGTGCACAGGGAGTAAAGAGGGCCTCAGGGACTGAAAGTCTCAATGGAGAAATGAAGGAGGTAGGAGGACAGTGAGGGCATGTGCTAGTGGAGTAATGATCTGTAGGCATCAAGCGGCAATTAGAAAAATGCCAGCACTGTCTTTGGACTTGCATATCTGGAGTGTGGGAGGACAGGCAGACACACACAGGGAGGCTGTAGGGAAAACAGCATCCTCAGGGTAGAGCCTTCTCCAAGAAAACTCTCCCAGTGCCCTCCAAGGAGGGCGGAGCTGGTTCCTAAGCTGCTTCTGGCCAGGAAGATCCTTCTCATTTATCTATCTTTGCATCCCTGCTATTTACATAGTACTTTGCTCACAGTACTATTTTTTTTTTTTTTTGAAATTATTTTGGGCCTGACTTTTTAATTTAAGGTCTGAGTACCTCAAGGAATGCTCAGGAGAGTTTCTGATAGGAAGGAGCTAACTTGGATGATTCCATTTCTTTTTTTTGGTTCACCATTTCCTCATCTGAAAAGTTGGGCTCCATGACATGGTTTCTATGACACTCAGTACCTTCACTGAAGGGAAAACATTTTTCTAAAACTAGTATTAACAACAACAAAAAAAAGATGTGAATATGTAGATATTTTTGTTATAGTGCTGTGGGTTCGGAGATGAAGTGGAACGTTCCCTAATGTTTGGTACAAGATTTCAGCTTGTAGACTCAGCTGGGATGGTTTTAGCTCTTATTCTACCTGCCCACCTCCCTATGTGCGGAAAATGGTTGGGATTTGCTTTTATTTCTTCTGTGGTCTTTGGTTGATTTGGTGAGTCCGATAAACTGAGTTGAGGAAAAACTGAATTCTGATGGAAAAATCTGAAATAAATAAAATTACCACAGTTCTTTGAAAAGGATTTCCCCCCAGGTTAGGTTACATAGCTTCCCAAACTCTCAAGGTGGATACTAAGAAGTCCAGGCACACTGCATCTCCAGAAACCCATCACTGTGTCTTTCCTTCTCAGGAGCACAGGTAGAGAGGCTCCCTTTTGTTCAGTAAAACAGGGCCAGTGTCATCTTTGAAACCTTCAAATGAGGTTTGGGAAGATGATTCTTTATATAATGTCCATCCAAATGTAAAATTAAAAATTTCAACAATTAATGGAATTTTTTTTTGTTTTGTTTTTTAGTCACCAATTTCTTTTTTGGCAAGTTTGGCTTTTGCATGATTTTGTTTTATTTTATCTTATTAAAAAAGACTGTTTAGTTCAGCTCATTTCTTGTTGCCAGTGAGCTTTAAAAAAAAAAAAAACCTGATCAAGTGCATTTGAAATGCTTTCAATTTATTATAAGAGCAACAAAACTTGCCATGTCACTTTATATAATGTCTTCTATTGTATTCAGTGTCATCAGTTCTTTTCGTGATGGAGTTTTGGTTTGGCTGGAAGTAGCGTGAGGCTGTTCATCCCCCAGGAATGTTCACCTGTTGATGCTGGGAGTTATAAACTAGTTGGAGATTTCCTATATACTCTCCCCTAGCTTCCACTAATATTACCCAACCAAAGTATGCTTATTAAAACTAAGAAAATGGCATGGTATAACTTGACTAGTGAAACTATTTAAATTCCCCCCATTTTTCACTCTATCATTTTTCCGTTCCAGGATGCTGTTGAGGATACTACTTTGCATTTAGTAATCACATCTTCATAGTCTCCTCTAGACTGTGACTTGTCTCTTGTTTTTCATGACTTTGACACTTCTGAAATGTCATGATAAGGTATTTTGCAGCATGTTTCTCAGTTCCAGTGTCTGTATGCTTTCTCACGATTAGGCTGGGGTCATAGCTTTCTGGGAACACTACCACAGAGGTGAAGTATCTTTCTTGAGCATTCATATCAGAGAGTGCATGAGTTCAATAGGAATTATGGTATGATAACCTTGATGGTGGCCAGTTTTGTTTTGTTTTATGTTTATGAGGAAGACCAGTTATCTGGGACTATTAATACTCTGACACCATTGCAACTTACTGATTAGTCTTCAAATTTCTAACTTCATTATGAGGGAAAGCTCAAACTCCCAAAGTGCATGGGTCCCATATCTCAATTAGGACCTATGGATAGCATCTGAGGACTGTGTTGAGGCTTGCTGGACCCTGCCCTCCATTCTCAGTCCTGGCCCACCTGAGGGATGAGTCATGTCGCAGTGCTGGGTTTGTGCATGCTTATCCAGCACACAGCACAGGGATTGGCACCTGTGTCAGAAACCAAATTTCCAAAGAAAAGAAAGACATTACAAAAAGTAGGGAGATTGAGAGGTGGACCCCACCTATCCCTCACACTGACTTCTGACAATGATACTAATAAAGGTCAACCATTTACCCATCAGGCAAAATTCTTTATACAGGACAAAGTGATGAAATGTGGTAGAGGGAGTGCTCTTTTATATATATATCTGATAAGGGCACAGAAGTTTCCTTACCTCTGCACCCAAACCAGAAGGTTGGAAAAGAGAGGGTTTCTCGGCTCTTTTTTTCCCCTCAGTAGCTTCATGCATTGATGCATTGTGCATTTGTTTTGAGTTTTTCCTATTCTGTACTATTCTCAGAGGATGCACAGAAGGGTTGGCAAGAGGAAGTTTTGGTGACTAGAGCTAGAAAAGGAACCTGTTTCAAGCCACAAAAGGTTTGAGGGTAGAATCTCAAGTCATAAATGAGATGGTCTTAGTGAAAGGGTATTGCGGTGGGTACAGTGGGCAGGCTGCAACTGTTTTGAGGGTAATTCTTGGTTTGCTCATTCTTACCTATGGGATGGAGCCATTTCCCCCTCTGGCATTTGTCTTCATGGTGTCCTATAATTTTTTGATCCCAAGGTGTAGCATTAGGAGAAACTCTGCAATATTGGGAGCAGTGTGTCTGCCTGGGGGAGTACCTGCATTTTGTTAACTATTGTAAAATTTGTCTATTTCTATTCGATGGTGCTGGGTTAGAGTCTGGGAAGAATATGGAACATAGTAAATTGACCTTGTTTTCTCCTCTGAGTTCTAATAATATTGGCATTAAAAGGAAAAGCTTCAACAGTCATAATTTTCATTAAAAAATAGCCTGATTCAGAAGAATTGGCTCATTTCATATTATTGCTTGGACTGGAGACGAATCTGACATTTGGTATTTTCATAATTGAGAACATAACTTGCTGACTTAAAAAAAATCACAACATTTTGTGCTTGGTCTTAGGTACTAAACTTTGAGCTCTTTGATAATAGGGATTGTGTTTTTCTCTTTGTACCATCCATTTTCTCCCAGACCACACACATACGTATAGAAAGTGGTTAAGTAGCAAGCACTTGTTGAAAAGCAAGAAACTTTTAAAAAAGAAAAATAAATTTTTTTGAGAAGCTACCCTTTATTGTTTATTTTTGGAAGAGAGAAATCCACCCTTATAAGGCAACTCATTTTCTAAAGACAGCCACCAAAAATAGAGAACATTGAGCTAAGTGTTTATTTACTCATTGATTTAATTACCATTCTCATCAGGTGTGCCTGTCAGCTCAGCTTATGATACAGAATCTTTGGAAATGCTTAACCTCACGCCCCTCTGGGTAAGGGAGACAGGGAAGGATGCTGCTTACATATATTAATCTTCCCCTTGGCTCAGATATTATATCTTAAAGCCTCAAAACTGGATTCTTCTTCTTTTTCTTGTTATTTGATCCTTTTCAACATCTACCTATATGAGGATGTGGGAATAATAATGAAAGGGCAAGTTTAATCTTAGACTAAATTAATTTTCCTTTAATTATTTTATTTTATTAAACTTTATAATGAGCCAGGCACTTTGTGAACACATGGTTGATAGGCTCTCAGTCTGCCATTAGGGTGTGCTTTCTTGGTTTGTCTTCCTTCAATTGCCTGACCTGGAGCTGGGTGTGAGTGCAGACTTTGTGTGATGTTATTTTGTCAGAGCAAATTGAAGAGCCTCTGTGATTCCAGAATTGTCATGCCAGACTCACAGTGATCTCTGAGACCACTTATATCTCATGTCATCTTGGTCAGGGGCAACCATCAGAGAATCTACCATGACATTATTGCTATTTGTTCCTGCTCATATACAGCCTCACTTCCAGTAATATTTGAAGCTTTGGTTCTCCTGTAGAACTGAAAGGAAGATTGTGGGTGCTCCCAGAAGTATACAGGTACCTGTGTAATGGAAAAAGACAGCGTTGGCCTTGGAGTCAGAAGACCTAGGTTTTCATTTCCTGGCTCTGCTGTTTTCTAGTTGTATGACTCTAGACAAGTACTTCCTCTTCTCTGAACATTCATCTCTTCATCTGTCCAATGTGGACAATATCTGCCTTATAGTGTTGTCATCTGTTAATGCATGTAGGGTACCTACCTTAGGGTCCAGTACTTAGTCTTTATAAATACTAAATGAATAGGTTTTTTCACATGTCTGATTTTTCTGGTGACAGGCCCATAATCCTCCTCTGTCTTCAATTCAGAGGTAAGGAAGAAGGGCATGGAGTGATTGTGTGGTAAAATCCACTTTAATTCTAGCTGTGAGAAAAAGAGCAGTGAAAATGTGGTAAGCAATTGCTTCTAAAAAGCTTGGGCTAAAAGCGCTTGATGGATTTGTACTGGCTTCCCGGTAGACTCATCTCTGTACTGCCCACATAGCACAATTAATAGTTATTACTCGAGAAGGAACAAATAAAAAAAAAGAAGAAGAAGAAGAAGAAAAAGAGAGCAGGCATAAAAACATCCTTTCATCTTCCTGAGATGGTCCTCTTTGTCAGGTCTGTGGAGCCATACCTGTGAATCATCTTGGGAAAACACATTGTGGGTGACTAGAAGGAAGATCTTGTGGCTCATTTCTTACCCACTTCCTGGGTTGGGGAAATGTCTAAGCTCATCTTTCTTATCTGCTGATGCCTTGTCAATATCTATTACCGTTCCCCGTGCATCTTCACAATGAGGGCCTCTTTCTCACATTCTCACGCCAAACACATTGCTAGTGTAGAGAGCCAGTTACTTTCTGGGTTGAAAACTTGCAAAGGAAAACCAGAATAAAATCAAAGGTAAACATGGTGCTATGGAAAAGCACTGTACTAGGAGTACAGAGATGGGAGTCTGAGTGTGAGCTCAGTGAACGTCCGTGAAGCACTCAAGCCAGGTCTGTTTTCTGTGGATACAAATGAACCATGTCTCTGCTGTAGACTAGCCTTCTCACCTTGACTGCTTCACTCCCATGTTCCTACACTGTGTGGATAAAGCTTTCACAGTTGTAGACTTGAGGCCTACATTAGAAGGGGACCCTGACATTAAGAATGAGTGCCCCAAGTATACATCTTATTCTCCTACAACTTCTTAAAACAGAATGTAAGAGAAGATCATGGAATTTGGTGTCCATCCCTGGGTTTGAATCCAGTTGAAGCAGAAGTGCTTTTGGGTGAGCTATATAATGTCTCTGAGCATTCAGCTTGTCGTTGGTTAAATGAAATAAAGTACGTTATTGTCAGACTTGAAGATGGCACATGTTGTAATGTGCCCAGCAGAGAACAAGTTCTCCAATCAATGGCTACTGTGATTCTTGTTATTATTATCTGTAACCATAATTATTTTCCCTGGCCCTACGGGTAGGCAGTGACTACATGAAATATTGGTTAATATTAGATAGATAGAAACTATGAAGTTCTATCTATATAGTGAACAATGTCATTAAAAAGAGCTCAAAATCAATACCACTGTCTTTTTTTTTTTTTAATTTCCACTTATAGATTATTTGTCTCCAAGTATTGGGTTGTTTCTTTTTGCTACATCTCTTGAATTTTTTCCTGTATTCTACTTATTACCCTAAGCCAAACTCTCTCCTCTGGCTCTAGTTGTGTTTCTTTCTCCATACTAGCCCTGGAGTCCTGGTTCTCAAGGTGTGATTCACAGAGCAGCAGCATCACCTGGGTGCTTGCTAGAAACAGCATATCCTACACCCTGCCCAGACCTGCTGAGTCATGGGTCTGTTCTCGGCAGTGTTATGGAGCCTCAGTCCATTGATTCTTGCTACCTTTATGCTCAAGTGTACATGCTTTTGCTCCCCTCTTTTATATCTACCTCAATCAAAATTGCAGTTCATTACCTTGACCCTGGTCTCCACACTTTTTCTCTTTCCCCTTGTGACCCTTCTCTACCCCACAAGGTAAGATCTAAAATTGTTCATTGGATCATATCCAACATACACTGCCCCCCATCCCCAATCACACAAAGGCTTCTGTGGTGACTAGAAACATCAAAAAGATCTTTCTGTGGCCTGCAAAGCCCTATGAGATGGGTTATCTCACACCCTCATCACTTTACTTACTCAGTAAGCTATAGACACACTGGCCTACCTTTGGCCCAGGTTGTAAACCACGCTTGTCCCCACCTGACCTACCTCTGTCTTTATACTATATTGGCTTGGAGTTGTGATGTAAGCATTAGCTCAAATGTCATATTATTAGATGTCTTTCTAATCTTTGACTAAAGTGGCACACCCTCCTGCATTCCATCCCTTGCCCATGATCTTGTTTTATATTCTGTCTAGTAATAAAGTTTCTCTGGATGCATGATTTATATACATTGCAAACTGTTTTGGTGAGAGATAGTTTAGTTTTAATAATCATGATGAAGATTTCCTGAGTGCCTGCTACATGCTGGGTATTGTGTATAATAAATAAAATGATTTACTGGATCATTTCATTTTGATTATTTCTTTTTCCTTAATGGGTTATTTGTTTATCTTTTTGTTTTCCTCTTGTCTTAGGATGCTAGCTCCTTGAGGGGTGACTTTTTCATCTCTGTCACTAAACTGTGGAAGATCTTTGAGCAGGAAGTGTTGGTTAAGGAAATGATTGGCTCCTAGTAGGTTACCATTTGGAAGTGTGACTATATGAAAAGAAAGAACAAAGAGTTCTCTCTCATTTTCTATTTCGGATACGTTTCTGAAGAAAATACCCTCAAATTTTTCTTAGTTTTCACCCAGGAGAAGGAATCAGGTACTGGAGCTGATTTAGGATTTGTTCTAGTGGCCCTGAATGTAGATGTAGAGCCTCGGATTCATCCGACTGTGCTGGGAGAGAGGTTTTTGAGTGGCAACTTAATGAGAACAAATCTTTTCTAAAGCCTTAAGTTTGGCGTTTGGCATGGTTGGAAATACCAGGCCTTCCGACTTTTACGTTCTTTGTGCGCACGTCGGTAATGTGCGTATGTGAACCTTTTTATTATTATGGACTCAGCCGGCAGTAACCATGGTGAGTAGACCTATCACACAGCATTTTTCTGAGTCAGTTTAAAATGCTGACAATTAAATATACCGTACTCTTTTAAGCAATCCATCAGTCTCCCTTGTTGTCATGGTGACCGGAGTATATTTAGAAATGTGACAAGTACACTGAGTTCAATTGCACTTTTGCCAAAACATAGTTTTGCAGCTAAAATTGAATTTCCTGATTGAAGATCCAAGTGCTGTTAAGGGGGCATGATGGTTTCTATACATTATGCTGGAAGTATAACTTACATCATTCTATTAAATCAACCATTAAAGTCTTATCATGCTTTGAAGGTATTGCCGCTTTGAAGTGGTTATACTTAAAGTTGATGAAATGGAGTGAAATAAAGGGGCATTCTGCTTTTTCCATTAAAAGTGAAATTGGGCCTTGCCACTGTAATTAATGATTAACTCAATATATTTATAAAGAAATTGTAGGTAAGTGTGCATATGTCTGTTCCTCAGGATAGATTTCTAATTTAAAGGAATTTTTCAAGGGGCTTCTTCCCTCTGTCCTGCTTCTAATCTATTCTTAGTAATATGAGAACATCCTTTTTTTCTTTGGCTCTGACCTCAGATTGACAAGCGTCCTATTTTTCCCCCAACCACATTCCTTTTAGATCTTTTTGTTGTTGTTGTTATTTTTATTTGAGACAGGGCCTTGCTTAGTTACAGAAGTAACTAAGAGCCTTGAACTTGAGATCCTCCTGCCTCAACCTCCTGAGTAGCTGGGATTATAGGTGTGCACCAGCACACTCACCTTTTTCTCCTTCTAGAGTTTCAGTGAGGTAAAAAGATAAAATGAAATATGACTTTTTTTTTTTTTTGCCCAAAGGGGGGGAAAAATCTTATCAGGAATTGGTTTGAATCCTCACTTCCTTGTCATCCTCTGTCTTGTCAACACAGTGCTGGGAACCATGTTGGGTCTGTACTACTTGCCCATTTTGTCACCTAAAGTTTAGGAACTTGCATAGTTGCTGGGTCATGCTTATAACTGTGATTTCATTCCTGGCCATAGACTGATTGTTCTGCTCTTGAGGTGAGAAGCCAACAACACTCTTGGGTAATTTTCCTTCCCTTTTGTCATCTCACTAAATGAATTGGCAACTGAGATAGATTTTGAGCTTCTGAGAATATTCAGTTAGACTGCCTTTGTTTTGCCTTGAACATGTACTTTTTGGCAGGTAAGAAACATCATAGTTACAATAACAATGGTTAAAAGATTTACTGGGGGCTTAATATATGCTAGCTAGCGAGTGTGCATAGTAAACTCTTTAATAAATTATTTCATCAGGTCTACACAATTTTTTATGAAGTAGTCTCACTGTCATTCTCATTTTATATCAAACAGGCTCAGAGAGATTTTGCATCTTTATCAAGAGTAGTAATCCTAAGTAGTAATTCTGATCCAGGTGCCCTGTTAACCACTGCTTACCCTATGGAAGGCACCAGTGAATTTTTTTTTTAAAACTAACCTGTGATCTACTCTTGGTGAAGTCATACAGGTGTTTCAGTGTTTCCAGAGGCTCCCTGGAGTGATGGTTCCATAATGATGAACAGGTAGCAGGATGTGAAAGTAGAGCTGAGCCATTCCATCTTTCCTATGGGTTTTAGAACTGAAAGTTAGTGATGGGCAGAGAGGGGGCATAAATCCTGTGTAGCTCAATGGTTATATCTCTAGATTAGTTTCTTAAAAATGGGTTTTATTTATTTATGACTATTGGTATATGCCATATTGGAACTTAGTAGAAATCAAAGATATCTTAATAAAAAATACCCATATATAAAAATATATATGTACATTTTTGAAAACAAAATCAGTGAGAAAAGTCTTATCTGGATTCTGTATTTAATGAGTTAGGATACATATTTTTGATTCAAGTTCATAAAGAAATCCAGCCTCGCCTAACTATCTGGTTAGGAAAAAAGGAAAAAGGGAGGTAATGGTGGATTTTCTTTTTAGATATTATACCAAAATTTGACAGTTTTGACGACGACTAAGAAAAAAAAAATGTGTAGCTTATAAAGGTTAATTCCAGTGTGGAATGTGAAGTCACATTGAATCTCTGTTGTATTCAATCCATTGGTCTAATTTTCACTTTGGTTGGCTCTCTTCTTTTGATTTTGTCACATTGTGGATTGGTCATTTGGAAGATAAAGGTTCACTGAGTTCTGCAGATCTTCCATACATTGACGTGTTTTATTCTATAATGAGAAAAAAAGATAATTTTCAATAATTTTACCTCCAATTTCGTCAAGAAAGTATTTGTTGTATTAGGAAGATGTTAAGTACACCTTAATATATGTGAGGTTTTCAAAATTATAATTTTCACTTTAAAACTTGAATCTTATTATTGGCAACAAATCCTGTTAGTTGTTTTCCTCTAAATGATAGGCTTTCATGGTTTATTTGTAAGAAAATGTCTGGAAAAACCTAAGTTTAAACAACTGTAATGTGTCAGTCATTGTTTCAAGTAAAATGATGTTCCCTGGAAGGATTGGTAAGTTAGCAGCTGTCAAATCCAGCATTTCTTGGAAATAACTATTGTAGTTGGATATTTAGCCGAGGTACTTCATGGATACTTTCCATTTCCTCATACGGAATATTAAGAAGATTTGTATTCAAAGATAGAGATTTAATACTGTTGTTTTTTTTAAATTTTGTGTTTCTTCTTTTTAAGTTATACATGACAGTAGAATGTATTTTGACATATTTTATATACATAGAGTATAACTATTAATATTTTTTCAATGCATTGGGATGGTTTAAGTGAAACTGGCTCTCTGTCCAGCTTAACTGTATGTGTCCTGTTGTGAGAAATACAGTGACTACCACTTCAGTTTGGTGTTGCTGCCTTGATTCATATCAAAACTCCAACAGTTTTACCCACAATTGTCTTTTTATCATTAGCAGAAATGTCAGTCAATACAGTGTGAAAACCTCATGGCGTCTTAGCATTATGATAAAAATAGTTTTGAACTGGTAGATTTCTGGAAAGGTTTTGAGAACCCTGACATATATATGGATCACACGTTAGAGGCCACTGATAGAACCCAGGACCTTTTGGGTTTGTTTTATTTTTTTTTTAATTGACACATAAGGATTGTACAAATTTAGGGGGCACATTGTGGTATTTTGACACATGTATAATGCGTAATGATCAAATCAGGATAATTAGCATTTCTATCATTTCAAACATTTATCTTCTCTTTGGGGTGAAGCATTCAAAATCCTCTCTTCTAGCTACTTCAAAAAATATATCAAACACATCATTATCGACTTGACTCACCCTGTTGTAGAGAGCATACCAGCACTTATTTCTCCTCACTATAACTTTGTGCCTATTGACCAAACTCTCCCCAGCTTCTCTCCTCTCTGCTGTCTCCAGCCTCTGGCAACTGCTGCTCCACTATGTTTATGAGATCTACTTTAAAAAATTCCACCTAAGAGTGAGTGAGATAATGCAGTATTTGTCTTTCTGTGCCTGACTTATTTCACTTAGTGTAAGTAAACTTTAGGTTCATCCAGGTTGTCATCAATGACAAGATTTTATGGCTGAATACTATTCCATTGTGTATATAAACTATATGTTCTTTATCTATTCACATGTTGTAGTGGTTTGTGCACATACACATACTCACCTATAAAACACACTTTGGGATATTGTTCAACTTTAAAAAAGATGAAAATTCTGACACTTGAAACAACATGGTTGGAGCTGTAGAACATTATGTTAAGTGAAATAAGCATGGAAGAGAAAAATACTGCACTATCTTTCTTTCATATGGAGTTTAAATAGTCAATCTTAGGAACAGAGTACAGGATAGTGGTGTTCAGGGGCTGGACGGAAGGGCATTGGGAAGATGTACAGCATAGAATAAATGATAGTTAAACTATTGAATATGTGAAGTTTGATAACAGATCTTGAATCTCCCCACTGCATGCACACACACCATGAGATTATTGATGTGCATGTATGAGTAAGCTATAATGAATCCTATTTATGTATAATTATGATGCATCAATAAAAAATAAACAGAAATTGGCAATTATATAGAAGTGATCAATCCACATGTAGTTATATCAAAAACATCAGGTCATATAAAGTAAATATCTGTAACTTTTGTATGCTAATGATATCTCAACAAAGATGTTAAAATTGATAAAAACAATCCAGTCTTTTTATTATACAGGAGAGGAGAGTGGAAGGAGACCTGCTTAGGGTGGCGGCATGAATAGTGACAAAGCTGGGCAAGAACCCAGTTGCTAGTGAATTCCTCTTTTTATTTATTTATTTATTTAATCCTTTTGATTCCTGGTTCAGTTTCAGGAATTTCAAAACTTCTTTCCTTTTTTCTCTTCTCTTTTCTTCTTACGTCTCTTTCTTTCTTTTCTACAAGGAACTGAGCCCAAGGGTGCTTAACCGCTGAGCAACATCCCCAATCCTTTTTTACATTTTATTTTGAGACAGGGTCTTGCTGAGTTGCTGAGGGCCTCACTGCGTTGCTGAGTCTGGCTTTGAACTTGCAATCTTCCTGCCTCAGCCTCCTGAGCTGCTGGGCTTAGAGGTGTGTGCCACCGTGCCTGGCCTCCAAACTTCTTTCTTGAAGATGATGATGACAAATGTACATACGTATTGACTCATTTAGGTTTAATTCTATTTTTTTTTTTTTCAAACTGTCACACACTTTCAACAGTTTCCCTGCTCTTCATTCACTCTGTTCTCTTCTGTTTTGCAGTGGCAACCAGGGTAGTTCTAAACAGAACAGGTGTTTTCTTTGCCAAGCCTGAGGAAAGTGACAGGATCCCGTGACTCCTTGTTCATTTTCTGGATAAAACTCAGGTTTTATCTGTAGGGGGGAAAAAAGAGTCCATGAGTTTGGGTTGAAGGGACCATTTTTTTTTTCTGGATTAAATTAGGTAAAATTATAGGAAAGAAAGTTCTACATACTGCTATCATTTTCATATTCCTACATGTCGTTTCCCTGAACACCCCCATCCATTATTCTCTTCCCCCTTCCTCTTTCTCACCCCCACTTTCCCTATCCTTCAGGAGGGAATTTGCCCAATAAATATGTCTCTTACCTTTGCTTTTAGTTATGGTTAATATTTGGTGGGGGGATCTGTTTTCTTTAGTAAAACTAGTCACACTCTGAAATTGTAATGAAGAAGGCTGAGAAAGGCAATAGAATTGGACCCAGATGTCATATGTTCCCTTTAACACCTCTCTTCCATTTTAGAGTGGTATTCTGGGGGAGCTAGGGTTGTGGGGGCCTCTGTGTGTGAACATTTGTGAGCAAATCTGGTAACGTGTGAAAGGCTTGCAGAACCTCGACTGTATTGTTCTCTTATTTTCAACAAGTTGGATATTCTTACGCAAGACCCCGTCTTTTCTTTCTTCTCACTCAGCTTTCACTTGTCTTCTCCACCTGTGATCTTTTTGAGTCAGGTTTTATTAGCTTCTTCCTGATCCTTCATCCATGTCTTTCTTGGCTCCCCCGAGGAACAATCCCATTTAACCTTTAGTTTACCCTTGTGCATTAGCAGTTCTAGTCCTGGAACTCTAATGACTTTTTCTTTCTACAAAATTGATGTTTCCTGCAAACCATTTTGTCCTCTTCTTCATTCTCTGTTAAGTGTGGTCTTTTCTAGCAGTGTGTAAGTCTAGTGGTAGCTGACTGAACCCTTCAAATGTGTTTCCTGTCTTGTTTAGGCTTCCGAAGGTTGGGACTGTCTCACGCTTAGTGAATCATAGAAGCCCCGAGGAGGTGTTGAATGGATTTTACCCAGCGTTCTTTTCTTTGGAGGGCATCCTTCAGATTTTTATCTAGAGATCTGAGCTGTTGTCTCTCTCCCACTACTGTGCTGCTAAACTCTGAAACACAGAATACCAATGCCCATCTTTTTCTGCACACTCCCTCCCACTGCCAGATATCACATGTGCCTTGTCTGACAGATGGCTGTTTGGCCTCAACTTGAACACTTCCAGCTCTCTGTAAGGCAGTTGGTGGACAGCTTCATTTAAATTTTTTTTTTTCTTTGTATGGCCCTGAAACTGAACTTTCAATCATTTCAACCTCATTATTTCTAATATTTAGCATATTTTGGAAGAGTACAGTATGGCTCACACATGAGATGTCCTCAAATACTTGAAGAGAGCATGAATTCCCCCATCTGCTTTCTCTCCTCCTTCAGACTTGGCCTTGCTACTTACATCTAAGGAAAAGCCAGGGATGGTCATAACCTTTGTGCTTTCACCATTTCTGCATCATTTTCTGGATTTTTACCATGTCTTCCAATTATCTGGGCCTCTTTCAAGCCCGTAGTGGAAACAGTAAGAAGGTTTGGGTCTGCCAGCTGGGTTATGATTTTTAGTACCACACTTATTAGATGTATGTGAACTGGATGAGGCCAGTTCGTCTTTCTAAGCCTCGGTTTCCCCAGATTCAAAGTGGACATCATAATGACTTCCAAGAATATTTTTAAGGATAAATGTATGTAGCTTGCTTTACCCAGTTGCTGAAACATAATATGGTTAGTAAAATTACTTTTTAAAATTTATTTTTAATTTTTTTTGAATGCAGTTTGTTTTCTTTTTTTGTATTTTTTTGTGTATATTTAAAGTATACAACAGGATGAGATGCATGTATAGTAAGATGGTTGCTATAGAGGGACAAATTAACATATCCATCATCTCACAGTCATCTATTTTTTCCCTCTTGGGACAAAAACAATTACAGTCTACCCATTTAACAAAAATCCCAAACATAGTGTATCATTATTAACTATAGTCCAGGTTTTACATTACATTTCAACTTGTTCATCCTATGATTTGCTACTTTGTATCTTTTGAGCTATATGTGCCCATTTTCCTACCTACACGCCTTCCTTTCCAAACTTGGTAACCACTATAAATGTCACTTATCTGGACGAACGGATTTTTGTTTGGTGTATCTAGTGATTCCAATGATTCCCTTTCTTTCTTTCTTCTTTACCTTTTCTCTGTTTTCCTTCCTCCCTTCTTTCTTCTTTTTTCTTTTTCTTTTTAGTTGTAGGTAAACACAATATCTTTTTTTAGAGAGAGAGAGAGAGAGAGAGAGAGAGAGAATTTTTTAATATTTATTTATTTTTTTTCGTTTTTTGCGGACACAACATCTTTGTTTATATGTGGTGCTGAGGATCGAACCCGGGCCGCGCGCATGCCAGGCGAGCACGCTACCGCTTGAGCCACATCCCCAGCCCCCAGTATCTTTATTCATCTATTTTCATGTGGTGCTGAGCATGGAACCCAGTGCCTCATACATGTGAGGCAAGTGCTCTACCACTAAGCCACAGCCACAGCCCCCCATCCCCCACCTTTTTTTTTAAATATACATGTAATTGGTGCTTAAAATTCATTATTTCAAGAGTTCCCCCCCCCCTTCTTCCTCTTTCTCTCCCTTTCTGGATTTTATCAATACCTGTACTCCTGTAAAAATCCTCATCATCTCTAAATTTGTTTTCTTTCTATTTTTATGTAGAACTTTTTTATTTTCATGTAAAACATTATTTTCTTGGTAGATACCGTTTTCCTCTACATGAAATTTCTAAACTGTTCAGGTCTTTCTGATGGTTAATGGTTGGCTCAGCTTGCTTTGCTCCTTGCTGAATATCTCACCTAATAAATTTTGGAATAATTTAGTTGTATATTTTTTAAAAATTAAATGTTCGATTAGTTTCAGTTCAACAAACAATTGACTAAGCACATCTCATCAGGTATTCGTTGGGCTAAGTGTTATAGGGATTACAGGGAATGCCTTGTTCATGTGTCTCATTCAATCACCTTTTTTTTTTTTGAAGTATCTACTAAAGGACTAAATTTTGAACTTGGGGTTATAATTCAAGAATCTATTAGTCAAGGTACCTCTCTTAAAGATGCACAATCAACTAAAAGTGATAAATCAATGCGGTAATTTTAGTGGTCTGTATGTATAACTGGATATTATGGTGGTCTTAAGAAAATTGCTTCATCCAACATTTTTGGATCTGGAAAAACTTCACATCAGAGGAGACTATTAAGGTTAAGTAGGGGCTCCAAATCTATGAGAAAGACGGAAACTCATTGGGGTTTGGTTATGTTTTGTTACAGGCTGTTTTTGTGAGAAACAACCTCTAAATTGTGTTTGTTACTCTCAGCAAACCCTACCCATTGTGTGCATCCCAAATCTCCCATTCTTCTGCTCAATTTAGGAGCCTTAGGATCAGCAGAATAACTTCTCAAGATAGATGTGTTAGTATGGGCTCACTGCGGGGACCCAGTTATTACTTTAATGAATATTCTACATTTCCAAGTAGGAATACAAACGTAAATGCATAAAAATAATCTCATGATGCTAGGACTCGTAAATTCTTGTAAAAATGTGTAGTGCTTGAGGGTTTCCTGAGTATCTTAAGTGCTGTTTCTGATAGATATTAGCACAAGAATTAACACTGAATAATTTTATGTGGGAGGTTTGCAGTTAATTTTTCAAAGCGATCATGCTGTATTATCTGGCTTTACTTTTTATTATAAGACCAGGTCTATGCTTAACCAGATGTCTAGGAAAAAGTCCTTTTGCTTCTCTGTGCCTCGGCATTGTTTTTCATTAAACAAGAAGATTCTTATTACTACTAGTAATAACACTAATTGTACCTCACTGGGTTGCAGTGAAGAATTACATCATTTTTCTGTGAGAAAGGGCATGTATATAGCTGGTAACTATTGTTGATGTAAGATGTAACTTTTGAGTGACCAGATTGGCAGCTACTTTGTCAAGGTGAGTTCAACTTAATTAATTCTTACCTGGTTGTCCAAGCTTTTTGAGTTTGAAACCTTTTTATTTTTATTTTATTTTATTTTATTTTATTTGAGAGAGAGAGAGAGAGAGAGAGAGAGAGAGAGAGAGAGAGAGAAATTTTAAATATTTTTTAGTTTTCAGTGGACACAACATCTTTATTTTATTTTTATGTGATGCTGAGGATCGAACCCAGCACCCCATGCATGCCAGGTGAGCAAGTTACCACTTGAGCCACAACCCCAGCCCTGAAACCTTTTTAGTTTCATATCTTACTCTTCTCTGATTACCCCAAAGTGCATGTTAGAAGGTACTGTAATATTGCTCAGTGAGTACTTGGTGATGGCGCATAAATACATATATGTATTTCTTTCTCTCTCTCTCTCTCTCTCTCTCACACACACACACACACACACACACACACACACATCTTTTAAGGTTCAGTGTTGAAGTTGGGCCATGAACTTATCTTTCCACTTGGGATTCCTGAAGTCTCTCATTTAATTTCTAGATTATAAGTTCCATTGATAGAACCCTTATAAATATCACATTAAGAAGTTGAACATTACCTTTAGGCCAAAGCAATTTACGCGTTAAAAATCTGATTAATTTTAACACAATCAGCCAGTGTGTCAGATGATTTCAGTGCCTCTGATCGATGCTGACAGGTGAGGAAATTAAAATCAGGGAGGGAAGCAATTAAATACTGACAAACATTACTTTAATGAGACAACCAAATCATTCATAAGCTATGGAATATGTTGTATTCTCGATAAGTATCTTAGGGTGGCAGGTGAGAGAGTGCATTTAAAAATGTTCTTCCTTTGGGATTTGAGGACTGGAGTGGAGGACATTCCATATTTTCTTATAATGCCTGTGTATTAACCTAATATCTGCCTGTTTATTAACCTAAAATTTTGATTGCTTCTGTGGGGTCAGACTTCCAGGTTTAAAATTATGGCACTATCTAATTTAAACAAATCTTAGACTAAGTAATTCTCCTGCTACTACTTCCATGGGAAACATAGGAAAATGCACAAAAGCTAGATAAAATAATTCTTGGTCTTTCCACTGTGGTTTAGTGATAACATGGTCAAGACCTATGATGAGAGAAACACAAAAATGTACATTTCATACAACTTAGATTCAAAATATTTGGGAATTTTAGGGCTAAAACCAGAACACAGGTCCTTAATTTTCCACCCCACTGTTGTATTCATATTAATACCCCATCAAGGAAGAACATCTGAGATAGCAGAGTTAGAAAGTTTCCAGTTTATTGGCTGTAATGGAAGTTTTTACAGGGCTCTGTCTTATTGCTCAGCTATATTACAGCACTTAAAATATCACACATCGTGAGATATCTTTATGCTGGTGTAATGCCACTTAGACCTTTTGTTCATTATATTAGGATCATCAGGCTAAAGGTTATGCTGCAGAAAACTTGTCTTTCATGGGGTGTGGTGATCGATTCAAGATACCATGGTTTGTGAAAAACAGGTCTCTCTGCTTTCTACACTTACCTTGTTCTTCATTTCCTTTCTCCTTTTTCTTTACTCCCTGTCATTTCTCTTGCTTCTCTCTTTCTCTCTTTTGTCTGAGCTTCATGTATTATGCCCTTTGTTTTATAAAATACAACAGATATTATTAATAATCCTCTAGCAGTCTCAACTAGGGTTTCATGAGTTTTGCTTTGCATGGATTCCAATTAATAGGTTGAACTTTTGCAAGTTTGATTATTTTTGGCTGAAATCACTTCTGGAGGTGAGAATATTTTCCTTGGAGAGGAAGGTGATTTGACAAGGGCTGCAGCCATGCCAGGTCTGGTCAGCAGTCCTGTAGTGTACAGAGGCAGCTGAGGATATCTGACTTCATTACTGAGAGGATAGGTTGGGATTTGCCAATTGTCCCAGATGTTTTTATGGGTTATGGAGAATTTTATCACATTATGAAATACCCAGGAGCTACTGAGGACACATGAGGCTGAAACCATGTGAAGAAGTTCATCGCTGGGAGACTTGAGCATTTCCCCTACTTAAGATGTGATTTATTGATGGAGGCTTCTTCATAAAAACTCACTGGTGCAGACTCTTGTTGTTTTATGACTTGTGTTTCGACACTTTGCCTGAGATGTTGCATCTATGAAACTTCATTGGGGAGATCTGAGAAAGTGGTTATGGTAACCCTGCTTGGATCCTTCCTTCTATCTCAGCTTAGTAATGTGTCACCTTCTGGTTGGACCACAGATATACAATTGGGGTACTCATTGGTGTTACATAGTAAGGATGATTTGATTCATAAGGACCATATGCAATATTTACCAAACTATAAAATAAAATATAATGTTAAAAGGTGATTACTGTTTAGCTTCTGGTAGCAGATTATGAGTTTCTTACAGGATATCTTATCAAACATATTCTTTTCTTAATCATGAATACTTTAGGAAAATTGGACATTTTAATAAAACATCCCAGAGGTCTCATGCTTTTCAATAAATTGATATGTTCAACTTTGTTCTTGCCATTCTGTTGGAGTCTCCATCTCTGAACCTAAGGCATAGTTATAAGCACAAATATTAAAATGATGTGTGATTCATCAATGGGTCTTTCACCTAAAGCTGTGACTCTTGCTTTTTGGGGGTTGAGGGGACATTTGATTTGTTTGTTTGTTTGTTTGTTTTGGATGTTTTGTCTTTCAGAACAAAAAATCTTTGTGCTTTTTGTTGTTAGGTGAGGTCATGTGAAATTGACAGTAATATGATATGTTTAAAAACACAAGGCGCGCGTGAATTCAAGAAATACCCAACCCAGAGACAATTTCCATCATCGTGTGCTTATAACATTATATTTTAATCATATAAACATTGGAAAAATGTCATCATTTTGGATACTACCTTTATAGATAAGGAATGATGGAGGAAAACTCTCCAGAAAAAGTTTAACACAGGGCAATTTCGTCTGTGAATTACATATTATAAACCTAATTTACATGTGAGGACATTGATGCTCGGTGCTATACCAACCCTTATGGACCAAATCAATGAGTTGTTTGGATTTTTCCCATCCACATAACATAGTAAAAGCTAAGATTTTTGGAAAAGATAGATCACTGAACCAACAAGCAGAACCCCTGGTTTCAAATTCCCACTCTGCCATGTTCTAAGTACTGTGCAATGGTGGGTAAGTTAACGCACTTTTTCTGAACTGAAGTTTCCACATCTGTAAATGTTGTGCAGTAAAGGCCATTTCACACACTATTTGTGAAGTTAATTATGTGAGAGATGTTAGTTTCCTCTCCTCCTTTCTGTCCCTTCTTGTTCCCTCATTTAGAATAGAATAATCCCTTTGTGTTTCTTCATCAGTTGCTGTGGTGTGAAATGAGAAAATGAATGTGGAAATGTTTTGCACAACAAGAAACTGCTGTGCAGATATGAGAGGTTATGATTATTGATGAAGAGAAATATACTTAGAGCTCAAGAGTAACTTCTACCTACTTAATTGACAGGCACTAGCACTTCGGTTGGCTGAACCTCCTGTCTGCTGTCTGCTTCAAGAGTCACCTGCTTGAGGTAAGAGAGGCATGGTGACTTCTTGCTCAGAAAACAAAGGCTCAGAGGCATCAGGGCCAATAATGCACAAGGTTGATGTCCAAGACAGTGATCTGCCTTCCATTTATGTCTTCCTAATTAATTTTCTTTTAAAATTCCTACATCTTGAGGTTCAATACTAAAAGCATGATTATCTGGATAATCATGATTCAGATTCAATGAGTATTTAATTATGTGTAATATGTTGTATACTAGAATGTTCTTATTGTTTTATGGCATCTGCAGTTAGTATGTGGCAGGAGAACTTTTCACTTAGTCTCCTCGCCCTTCATCAAATGTATTTTTCACAATATTACGATGTCATAATTACCTGTCTCTGATGGGACCAAAGAATATTCTATCTGCCCAACAAATCATCTCAAAAAAATATAATCCAATGTTGCAATAACAACAGCAACAAAATCCCAAGCACACAGATTATGAGTTAAAGTCTTTTGAAGCCCAGGACCCATTAAATGTCATACCACTTTACTGGGGACCCATGCAAGGGAGGAAGGCCTTTGGCACATGAATGCATTGATCCTGAGTTTGCCAAGAAATGGAGATCAGTGTCAGGAAATCATTTTTAAAGAAGTGTCATAGTTGTATGATTTGCAGTGTGATTTTTTTTTCTCTTGTAGCTAACTTGCTGATAGCTGCACCTCCTAGTGAGCTCTCCTGTGTAATTTTTTTTTAGAAGTCTTAGCTAAAGAAAAGGAGAAGTAGTCAACAGGATGTTCCTTAATGTAGTTAGAATGAACTTGGTGGAAGATGTAATATCATCATTTCATGTTTTTTAAAGATTAGTTCTCCTTAATATGTTGTTCATGTCTTGGATATATATCATTCCATGACCTTGAACTGCAAATATATGAGTTTAGTTGCATAGGCCTCTGGAAAATCTGAGGTTGGTTGGTTTTTCCCCATAAGTGGTTTTCCCCAATTATAGGACTTAGCAATTTGGAATCGAGTGGGAATTATGGTGTTAGGTTAATGCAATTTTCAAAGCTAACATTCATTATGTATTTTAAAAAAATAACATACCATATACAAACAGGTGGATGGTGTATGGACTGGGAAACTTCTATAATTAAATCAGACATAGTACCCACTTGTGGTTTTAGATTTTTTATTCCCTCATGCCTACAAAAGAGAGTATTATTAAGAAGAAGGTATAGACAAAAATTAAAGAATATTTTTTGCCCAATCTTTTAGTCTCAGTGTAATCCACAAAATGTCCCTGCAAAAACTCCTTTTCAATGCATTATTTTCACAGACAAATATATCAGAAAAGAATGTCCTGTAGGCATCTCTGTTCACAGTTTTGATAGCTCTCACAGGCAGAGCTTGTTCGTTTAGAAACTGCAGAACCTTCCTTCAGATGCTAGCTGTTAAATGTGAATAGGATAAACTTTGAAAAACGGTTAACTCTGTCCCCTTTCTCCACTGAAGTCCATCTTGAAACTACAAAAGGTGTCTTAAGCAAGCCATGAAATATTCCAAAATCTGCTTGAAAGAGAGGAATTTTGTCTGTCTGGCCAATTCCCCCACTCACCCATTTATCTATCTACCCGTGAATCTCAAATGTATCTTTTGGAGGTAGGAGCTGGTCAGGAAGGAAGGATAGAAACTTCTCAAATAGGCTGAGAAAGGTAGGGAGGTAAATGTTCTGGGGGCATATTGTGGAAATATAGAATAATCTGTGGTAATTAATGACATCAGTGGCAGTCGTGGAGAAAGAATAACAGTTTAAATAAATCATTAGGCCTGACAGTAGAGGTGTCAACAGGTAACCACTTAATGAGTACAATCATTGTTTTTCTCTGTTTTCAGTGTTGATCTACTAACTGCGTCGTTTGTGTTCCCTGTCCCATTTCCAAACCAAATCTATTTAAAGCTGTACTCCATGGAATCTGAAATGGTATACCCTGTTTACTATTTAGAGTTGATACCTCATGTTCTTTAATAGGCAAGATCTGTTCTAGAACAAGGACAGGCTTCTGGACTCCTCTAGACTGTTGATTTTCCCCTTATTTCCACAGGGTGATTCATTAACAAGGATGAATAATAGCTAATTAATTCTCATGTGCCTCTCTAGATTGCCAGAGTGAATTGTTTATTGTAGTTTTGGGGAAACAGCCCTCATCTGCCTTAAAGACAATTATTTATTTCTTAATTTATTTTGAAGGGAAGGCAGGGGCAGTAGTTAGAAATGAACTTACCTCTTTAGTTACCTTGGATAGAATCTCATTGTTTTTGAGATTGAATCAATGTTTTATGTGTCAGAAACCCTAAGAAGCTGCTTCTAATCTAAGCCCTGTTGTCAGTGATGGTCTCCTTGGGCAAGTCTTCCTCCCTGTCTGAGGTCTGTTTCAGCATCTAACAATATACAGAGCTGATCCACTTGACCATGGCATTTCTTCTAGTTAAATGTTCTATTTTCTATTATTTTATTTCCTTGTCAGTCCCTTCTCCCCTCTGCTGCCACGTTTCCCAAATCCAATGACTATTCCTGAGCTCTGTGTGAAAATATTCTTCTGTTTAAGTTTTATTTCTTTGATGTACTACAAAAGCACTTAGTGATTTGAAGGGTATATGTCCCTTCATTTGTTGTTTATACCCCGGTTGTCCTCTAGTTCCAGTGTCAGCTAATTTCAAGCTAGAAAGCAGAATAAACTCACCTTTTCCTCTCTATGATATTATTCAAGGCTTTGTTTTCAGAGGACCTGGTATCAGCACTGCTGTTAACACCATTAGGAGGAGGAGGAGGTTCCTCTTCTGTTGTTTCACTATTCTAGGGTGAATAATTGGACCTGTAAGGAAGTGTCAAAACATTAAAGCCAGAGGGGACTTCAAGACTCGATCTAACCAATTTTTCCATTTCAGAGGTGGAGATTTTGGGGTCGGGGCTGGAATCCAATTTGTCTAAGGGGTGGTCGCCAGTCCTGGGCTGTGGTTTCTTCTTTTCACTTCATAATTGTATCTTTGCTTTAGTTGAGAAATCTGTTCCTTTAAATTGCTCTTTCTCTTCCCAATATTTATGGTTTTGTCTGAAAGACATGACCCTAATCTCAAGGTTAATGTGAGATGTCCTTTGAAGCATAAATGGACTTGAAGCATCTTCATTCATTCCATACAGCTGAGGCACTGATATTTGGGGCTGGCTTTTGCACTCTGTGTTGATAAGTAGAATGTGGGTCTCCTTGTAGACTTTCCTCTAGGAGGTTATTTGGCTCTGACCTCACAAACATCTCCGCCACCTTCCTCCTGTCCTTTTCTGATCCAATGTATTATACGAAGCTGAGGATGAACTGTCAGATGGCTGTGGACTGCACGTCTTTGGAAACATTAATAAAAAGAAGACAGATGAGAGATTGATATACAAGAAGACAGGAGAGTAAGACCCACACACTGATATGGAATTCAGTGCCAGTATTGCCAATTGTTGGGGCCACCCAGGATTTATAGTAGTGTATCACACTTTTCACACCTTCTTGCTGCCTTGGGCTGAGAAGCAGCTGGTAAATTGTTACCAAAACTAAACCCTTATTTTCATGGGACTTCAAGGTCCAGAGAAAAGAATACTAATTATTCATAAGATAAAGATTACTGGATCTGAATACATGTATGAACCACATGGTACAGAGTCTAAGGTTCAAAACCTGGCTTTAATTAATTTGCTGTGACTTCAGTGAAGGCCTGGCCTTTCTCTGAGCCTCACTTTCTCCATCTGTGGTTTGGGTGTTGGTGGGTGGAGGAGAGGATGTCAAAGGTCATCCAAGCTCTGATTGTCATGAGTCTCAGATAGATGCCTTTAAGCCCTCACAGCAAGGTTGCAACCATGCCATGTCTTGAATTGGAAGAGTGTGTGAATTAGAAGTGGTGTGGTTCTCATTAGAGCTTCTATTGCCCATTTTTGCATCCATCAGACTTGTTAGTAAATGAACTTTTGCCTTCCAATTGATAGGTTCCTTCCTGCTTGCTTAAGGCAGTAGTTTCTGATTTCTCTGTGTGTGTATGTGTGTGTACACATGCCTACACACACTTATGTTTGGGGTAGGGGGAACATTATGGAAGTTTGGGATACTCAGATGAACCTGTGAACTATCTTAAGAAAACAACAAAACCCCCAGTGTATCTGCGAAGAATACTAGCCACAATTCCAGGAGTTTTATAGCTAACTCTGAAGGCCATACATGAGTTCTAGGGTAGGCAAAAAATGTTTTCTGCATGAGAAGTCTGAGATGACATGTGGTTGGCACCCATTTCCTTTAGCTGTTGGATTTTTCCCACAGTTCACCTATTGTTCTGCTCTGGTTCTCAGTCTGGCTTAGAATGACTCTGGAAATTTACACGTTGTCAACTGTTAAGTGATATTTTCATACAGAAAATCTTACTGATTCATTAATTAATTCATTCTTTCACTCAAATGAACTTTGAACTCAGAATCTGCTAAGTGTTAGTTACTTTTAATACCTTACATTATTTTATTTAAGTTTATAAAATGGAAAGTTATTTCCTCCCTTTTTTTTTGTGCAAGGAAACCAAACTCAGGTTGAATAATTTGCTCAGAGTTGTACAGTTAATAAAGTGCAAAGTTTGAGTTTAAATCTAGATCTGCTCCAAAATACGTGACTGTCTTCAGAGATAACACTGAATATGAATAAGGACGATGAAGCAAGTTCATAAACCATGGAAATCTCTGGTAGAAAATGGTAAATGGGCCCCAGAGGAATACAGTGATTGTGTGCTGTGGGAGTTTGGTGAGGGACAAGATCACACTTTCTGAATCACTTATATGATAATTCAGTAATTAAATTCTTATCCAAACCTTAAGGCCAAATTTAAAAAAATGTCAAAAGTTATATAAATGCACTATAAACAACTCATAGTTTCTCCTTGTTTTTCAAACTTCCATCAGGTTAGTTGCCTCAGTAAGTGGGATGAGAAGACAAAGGATAATTGGGATCCTAGTGCCCTGATCATACTTGGAGTTATTGACGGAATTGGAATTTCAGGGCTCTGGGGAATCTATTGTTGTTTTTTCTCTGTTATATTGAGTGTGGGACTTTAACAGAGATAGATTTCTGACCATGCCTACATCAGCACAAATGCAGATGTGAGCAGCTAGAATGTGGATTCTGCCAAATTGTAATGACAGCCACATGTGGACAGCTAAAACTTAGTGCTGGTGATCCTCTTCGAGCACATGTGGGAGCCAGGAGAGTGAAAATCAGTGTTGGGGATGGCAGAGGCCTCAGAGCTTGTCAGGAGGAACACCTCACCTTACAGATGGGGAAGTGGAGTCTGATGGGGGCATAACCAAAATTCAGGAAGCAGTTTAATGACTCCCTGGGAGTAATGACAGAACAAGAACCAGACTTCATGTCAGCACTACAGTAATACTGACTTACAGTTTCTGATTTCCATTGTCACATACTGTCACTGATAGGCTGATATACCTGGATTTGGAACCCACCGTTATTACCTACATGGCCTAACACAATGTTTATGATAACTTGGGGGTCTCGGCTTTGTTGTTTGTAAAATGGAAATCATATCCTATTGATAAAGTGATTATGAGGATAAATGAAATACCTTTGTGTTGTTCAGTACACAGAGGTATTATTGCCTGTCATGGTGAGGTTCTAGAATGCTTCCAAAGTCTTACGTGTTTTCTGGTGGGGTTTTTGGGAAATGGAAATGATGGGATTATGAGGACTTTAAGTGGTTTGATCTATTGATGGCTGAATGAATTACTGGGAGTTGGAGCCTAATTAGGGGAAGGAAACTGGGGTGTGAATCTTAGAAGGGTTTATATTCTCCCCCAACCCCAGTCTTCTCTCTGCTTCCCAGCGGATGCGTTGCCAGGAGGTAATCAGCTTTGCTCTTCCATGCCTTCCTCCATGAGGTGCTGTCTCACCTGAGGTCCAGATAATTGTAACTGGCTGACCCTGGATTGAATGTGAAACCTTGAGCCAAAATAAACCTTTCCTCTTCTAAATTGTTCCTCTCAGGTACGTTGGTCACAGAGACAGAAAAGAGAGAACACATTGTCCACGTTATTAGTAGTCCTTATCAAAGCCCAATGAGACAGAAACAATTATCTTATTATTTACAGAATTTGTTTCCTAACCTCATGATGACAGTTCTTAGGCTTTTGCTTCTCACAGTTCTGTCTTAGGACCATGGACATCAATAGCATTTTGGAGCTTGTTAGAAATGCAGATCTCGGGCCATACTCCAGACATCCTGAGTTAGAACCTGTGTTTTAACAAGATCCCCAGGTAGTTCACATGCTCATTAGAGTCTAAGAAGCATTCCTGTAGGCCTGAGACCAATTTCAAGGATCTTGGCCATGACCTGCTGACAATGACTGGCACTCTGCCTGCATTCTTGGGGCATGCAGCACCCAGACCTTCAGATAGCAGCAGGGAACCCTGGGGATCACTCCCAGGGAATAACCAAGGACCAGCTTGAAGGGATCCAGCAGGCTTTATCTTTTCAACGCCCTTCATTTCCTCAGAAGTACTATTCACAAGGGGTCAAACCTGATTGGATTCCAAGTCTTTCCTATCCCAAAGTCCATGTTCTTTTTATTAAATCACAGTGTCTCAGGCAAGAGGAATGCTGGGCTGTGTGTATGATAACTCTGCCTTCCCCATAGTGTGAATATTTCAACACTGGCTGTTTTACTCTATTACACAATTCCTAGAGGGGAAGAATTAATAAAAAAAAAAAATTAAAAGGAACTTGAGCTGAAAGCCAGGATCCTGCAGCTTAATCAGTTATTTTCGTTTTTTAATGAGGGTGACTATTGTGAAATAAGTAATTATTAATTACTCAAAACTAATGAAATATTTTAGTTTCCTTGCTTAAAAAGCATATGGAAGCTAAAAGAAAGCATATGGGTGTTTTTTGGGGAAGCATATTGGTGGATGGACAAATTACAGTGGTGCCAATATGCCTTTGCTTTCTGGCTGGGGCCATCGCTACGTGTGCTGGCATCTCAGTCTTCATGTGTTTGGAGAAATTTTTTTTTTACAAAATTCCTATCTGATGTGTGCCTTGGGTTGCCTCTAGAGTTCCACAGCTCTGCCTCATAAATCTTTCTACCGTGCCTGTGCTCAGACATTCCCACGTGAGTGTCTACTCAGTATAAAACCTTTGCTATTAGTAACTACCATGGGTCTTCCTTCCAGATGTCTCTTTTCTTCTGTAGTGGACAGAATGGTCCTGTCCGGCTGAAGTTAGAGTCCATCTATGCAGTGGTAAAAGCAGAATCCTAAGAGAAAGAAGAACTAGGACCTCCTTGCTTCATCAGGAACTCTGTGCAGCCCACCACTGAAGCTCCATGTGCAGATATCTTTCTTGTAAAATTGGAATGATGATGCCAGTGCTCCTTAGTTCACGGGCTTGGCTGTTGATCCAATTTGTAGTCCATTCCCTTTGTTCATCTTCTTCTTTCTTTACATCCCCTCTCTTTTTCTGTGTATTTGGTCAGTCTGATGAAAAGCTTGATGGATTTGAAGGTGATTGAAATGATTTGGCTTTTTTTGTAATGATCAGAGGCAAAATGATTTTTTTTTTTTTTTCCGGTGGGGGTTACTGGGGATTGAACTACAGATCACTCAGCCACTGAGCCACATCCTCAGCCCTATTCTGTATTTTATTTAGAGACAGGGTCTCACAGAGTTGCTTAGTGCCTCACTTTTGCTGAGGCTGGGTTTGAACTCGCGATCCTCTTGCCTCAGCCTCCCGAGTTACTGGGATTATAGGAGTGTGCCACCGCACCCAGTGCAATATGATATGTTTGAGGAGGTTCCTGGCTGAGTGTCAGAAAACCAGGGTTCTGTATCAAGCTGACTTTCATAAGCTTTTACTTAGGGCCTACAATCAATTTAGCTTGCTGAGAAGTTGAAGGAGGGAGCTGGCAGGTATATGGCTGTGAGTTTGATCCAGGGTCAGTCAGGACCCAGTATAATGTGTGAGCTAATAATGCACTTGGGGAGCAAGAGACTTTGGAAAACTCTTTCTTCATGGAGGTTTCTTATAGAACCAGTGACTGGAATTGGCTTTGAAACATATTTACATAGGTTTTGATAAGACATTACCTGGAGTTGAAGAATAAATCTTAAGAAGGTAAGAGAGAATCTATTTGAGGCAGGATCCAGCAACAGGAGAATATCAGGCATAATTCAGATAATTAGGCATAGTTCACTGAATTGGGTACTTGAGAAAAATCACTTCATTTCTGGTGGACTTCCGTCTTTTCATCTGTAGCATGTGAGCTGTGGACAGATGGTTCTCAAGAAGTCTCAAGATCTTTGGCTAGAGTTCTACAAGAACTCTTGTTCTCAGGCAGATAAGTCACTTAGCTGAACCTGGCAATTGAATAGCAGTGACAGAGCAAGTCCCAGAACACTACTGTCTATTCCTATGTCAGTGCTCCTCTTACTACCCACAGGGTATGCCAATGGTGGGTGGGTGGGGTAGACATTGCTCTAATATTTACTGTATGAAACATGGAGTGTTAAAGTTTTTCAAGATATGGGATTTGTAAGAGACCCATCTATCCCAGGATTGAGGACCCTTCTGCTATAGAAAGCCAACTTATATGTTATGCATTTCCCTCCTTGATGTTTTTATGGTCCTCGATTCCTTGTCTGAAAGACCAGCACTACCCTCCTCCAAGGGAAATCTTCTTTGCCAAGCTTGTTTCTGAATCCAGTCTTGGCTTTCTTTCTTTTTCGTTTCCTTTTCCTTTTTCTTTTTTACATTTGTTCTTACTATGTTGCCCAGACTGTCTTCCAACTTCTGGGCACAAATGATTCTTCTATTTTAATGTCCCCAATACCAAGACTATAGGTGTTTCCTGTGCACCTGGCTCGAATTTTATTTTGTATTGCCACCTTTTCATTTTCTGCTGCTCTGATTTCTCTGGCACAATGCTCTGGGCACAGTGTTCAATGAAGGAGCACATGTCCATGTTCTTCAACAGTTTTTTTTTCCTCTGTTTATTGCTTGTTCTGAAATAGATATATGATGTATAGGCTTGTAGGCCTTCAGAACTGGAAAGGGACTTAAAAACACAGTGTAGTCCAGCCGCCCTCCCAGAGAAGAAATGACTTACCCTACTTACCTAAATTAGTAGCAGGTCTGAGAATGGTGCTCATATCTGATCAAACATTAGAGAGATGATTGGTGCTCGAGTCTCTCCCTACCAGCAGATCTTGGCTGTACTCTATTTGTCATGAAGACCATTAGTAATAATGTGGTCTAGGTGGCACTGGTGCTGTATTAAGCAGATGGAAGTCAGCAGACACTCACTGGCTGTCTACTACGTGACAGGCCCTGTGCTGGGTACTTTGCCAGAGTTTAGCTTGGTCAACTGTCAAAAGCTAGGATTCCCATTCCTATATGAGAGAGACAGGTGGTTTGTAAAGAGGACATTTAACAAAACTCTTACCTGTAAGCTTGGTAAAACTCAATATAGTGGATAGATCCTTCTCTCCTACAATCTTGGTTCAGGGCATGCAGAATGGCATGTAAGAGTATTTTGAGAGGCTTGGATGGTGGAGACTAATGAAAACAGGCAGAGATTATGATCCATACTGAGACCTGTGGTCACCTGGGTAAACAGGGGACTCAATTCCCCAACCCTCTTCTCCATACATGCATCTCTGGAGATCTGGGACTTAGGTCCCTATTATTAGTATTAGCTCTCAGTTGCTCTTCTTATATCTTACTCTCTCTCCTTTCCTAGCTAGGCTTGACCCTAATGAGAATCTTCCCCCACCCCCCCTATTTATTTTTCTTCTATTTCTTTTGCTGCTCCCCCTTCTTCCTTCTCCTGTGTTAACCCTGGTGGCCTAAGGTCTTGAAGACTCTCCTCTGGACTGGGCCATAAAAGAGTTGGCAGGGAAGATGATCCACAAATCTGTTAAATACACAGTAAAAATAGCTTATGATCTATGGGACTCGGTATTAAGCAAGTTGATATTAACGAGGTTTGAGTGCTGCTCTGAAATGTGGCAGCTGCACACACGTACTGGCTGCTTCTCCTCCCTACCTCTGGCAGCTTGCGAGCAGTGTTGCCATGACACTCTCTGGGCTCTGTTTAGATCAGCTATTTTCTGAAGGAGTCCCTGACCTTCCCCACAATAGAAACCGTTGATGTGGTCATGTCAGAGTCTCCTCAGGATCTGTGTGACTGGTGAGCCCTCAGTTGTTACTTGGAAACTGTAGGATGCAGACATGGAACATTTAGGAGCAAGAAGGGCTGTTAAATGTTCTTACTCTCACTGGATGTGTGAGGATACTATGGTCCATTGAGTGGAAGTGATTTGCTCAAGGTCACAGAGTGAAATAGAAACAAGGCTGGGACAGGAACCCAGATCTCCTGATTCTTAGCCTGGTGCTATTCCTACTGTATTACACTGACCCATGCCTGAGTGCCCTCTTAGCCATGAAGGCTGTGACTGGATCAGGCCCAAGGATTATGCTGTTCCCAGGAATAGAAGATGAGAAAAGGGAGAGTAACCCAGCACAGAATAAGGAATGAGGATATGAGGGGGAATGGTATGTTTCTGTGTCCCCCAAAGTTAATGCTTTGGAATCTTAACACCCAATGCAAAAGTTGGTAAGTAGAGCCTGATCAGAGGGACTGGGTTGAGAAGGTTCTGCCATCACGACTGTACAATGCTGTTGTTGGGGGAGTGCATGAGTTATCTCAAGAACAGACTTACTATAAAGATGAGTTTAGCCTCCTCTTGCTTTCTTCCTCTCTTACCTTCCACCTTCTACCATGGGATGATGCGGCCCTGGCCAGATGCCAGTGCTGTGCTCTTGGAGTTCACAGACTTTTTATAAATGACCCGATATTATGAATTCTGTTAGAGCAACACAAAACAGCTAACGTAAGGAGTAAGACACCCAGTAAGTGCTTGAGGTGCCAGTCAGCACTCAGTGCCCATTTGCAATGCCTTCCTAGGCAGAACTCTTCCATCAGATCCCACAGGTCCAGTGGATGCTTGCAGGGCAGGGAAGATAATGTCATGCTCTCTGTTGCTCTGGACACTTTCTTTCCGTCACATAAGAGCTCACTTAAAACTCCCAGTATAGCCATTCATTGTCAGTACCATACTTTATTACTATTATTTTTATATTTTTTATATAATGGTAAGTATTATTCTAAGAATTCATATGTGAAATACTGTTTTCTGCATAAAGTCCTAGAAGACAGAAGAATCTTCCTCCTTCCTTTTTTCCTTTCCTTTTTGTCTATCAATCATGGCACATGGCAGAGACCTAAACACAAAGATTGAGCGTCTAGTAAATTTTAGCTGAGTTGAACTTATTTGGATTACAGGTGACCTCTCAAAAATTGTTATTAATTGCTGGTGAAAGTTGTCTAATTAATTGTTCTCACCAATGTAGATTGTTAAGATTTTGTATGTTCTTATCTAATTTCCATAAAACTCAATATGCTTTTATTATCCTCATTTTGCAGTGAAAATATGGAAGTCAGGTGACCTGTTCAAATTCACCTCCAGTAATATGTGCTAGAGAATTGATTTGGGTCTAGATATTCTGTCTACAAATATTGTAATTTTACTTTTGCTCCTCCCCAGGATGTACCAAAGAGGCCTTATTCCTTGCAAGTGGTTCAGGCTCCTAGCAAGAAGTCTCCAGCCTTTTTAGGTTGTAACATATCCCCTTAAGTGTTTGGGGAAATAATTATAAGGCCTAGGGTTCAAACAGTAATTTATTATGCTTTGGGCAACACTTTAGCTGATTTAGTTTTCCAGTAAGCCAGGGGGTGGGGGTGGGAAATACTGCCTTTCTTTCTTTTTAAATTTGAAATAAGCTTTGAAATAGTTTGCAAGAGTCCTTTAACATTTAACAAATTGGGGTACTGACAGAATATGGAGGAAAGGGTTGTCTGTCCTAGATGACTTGACTGAGTGAAGAACAAATTCACCATTTTTTTTTATTATAAAAAAGGATGCAGAATTTTTGTCTGTATTTTTTTATTGATGCATTCTAGTTGTTCATAATAGTGGGATTTGTTACCTATTCATACATGTATACAATATAATGTATAATTTGGCCAATATCATTCCCAGTGTTTCCCCTTGCAGATGAAGGAATTTTTGAATGTTACCACTAAAATCCAGATTTTTGAATATTTCTGTTTTTGTAAGTTTTTCTCAATGTTTTCCATATTGATTAGAGAATGCCCATGATGCTTTCCTAAATTCTATAGGATTCATTGAGTTTGATAACATTTTTACGTTTTCTGAAAAAAAAAATCACAAATGTGGATCAGTCTTTTTTCTTGCTGTATGTACTCAGAACACCATTGCCTCATTTAAATTTCAGTGCAGAGGCAAAGCTGATCTGTAGTAAGTATTATATCTTGTTATTTATAGATCTCATGTTGTTTCCTTTTTGTATCTTTCCAGGTGTTTAAGAAGGAGGATGAGTTGAATAATAATGGTATGGTGTCCAGATAGAAAGTTGAATACCAAAGACAAATATGCATGTGGATCTATTTTTATATTTTGTGTGTGTGTGCGTGTGTGTGTGCGTGTGCGCTTATGTGTGTGTGTATGTGTTCAGATGATGGTCTATTCATAGTTTTCACAATTTGGAAGTACATAATAACTTTGGAATTAACAAAGAGAAAAATTATTATTTGAGGAAGAGTTAGATATTTTATGTTTTATTTTATAGTTTCAGGTAAAGGAAAAAGTTAGAAAATTGTATCAGTTGGTAGTAGATGAGAGTCAAACACTATGTACTTCCTTTGAGAAGAAAGTTTGTCTTGGGAATCTGAGCATCTCATACACTTCCTAAATTTCTTCAGCTTTGATTGATACCCATGGTTTGCTTAATTCAATTGAATCACTTTGCTGTGCAGTGGTGGTTCTGGGAGCATGTTATTTACTATAAATAGTTCAAAAGAAAGAAAGAAAGAAGCAAAAGGAAACAAAGAAGTAAAAAGCAAAAAAAGCCCCCCTTGGCACCTTTCTTGCTTGGAACATATCTGCTTTTCTTTAGAATTTCTTACATGTGTGTCTGTTTCCCAGGTAGATTTGGAGCACCTGGAAGACAAAAGGGGGCATTTTATGTCTGTTTGGGACAATGGTTTTGGGAGCTCAAGTGTAGTAAGTTAAGATGATCTTTATAAAATCTCTTGCTGGGAGTTTACAAACTTATTCAGAATCTCTTTAGAACTCATCCCATTACTCTTCAAATCCTTCTGCATCATAGACTTTCTGTGGAATGAGGTCCATCTGCCTTCTTTCAAAAGAAAGGGGTACTTCAGGAGTGAAATAGCCTGTTTCCATACTGGCCCAAACTGTTAATGCTGGAAAAGGTTTCATATATTATAAAATGTTACGGAGCTAGAAAAAAATATACACATATAATATATAGAGTGCATATATATGTACATATATATATATATGATCTGTTTCTTGTCACAATATTTAACCCAAAGTACTATTTACAGTAATGAATCAAAATGTCAGTTTTAAAAATATGAAGTGTCAAAGTGTTCCCACGTTGCAGAAAAGTTTGATGTGACAGTTTGTTAATCATATGACTATTATATCAAACGTGTCTCACAATGTTTTTTTGCTCAACACTCTCTCTGGTAGGCTCCTCACACTTTTTTGTTGAATTCTTAGTTCAAGTTACTAACCCAAGGAGCACATTTAGGTTACGTGTCTCCCACACCTCACACAAATGCTGCTATGTTTTTCTGTGCTTAAAACTGAATGGATTTCACATCATTTTAGAGTGGTTTGATTTTGTGCCTGACACATTTATGTATAGTAGCTTAAAAAAAAAATCTCTACTGTAATTTTGCTGTTTTCATTGCAGAACCATCACATGAAACTTTGACTTATAGAATGGACGTTTTGTGTTTCTCTGAGCTGGGTTTCCCAGGGTATCATTTAGCTGTCTGTATTTGTTAGTGCCCACTCTGACCTTGGATGTGCTTTTGAGTTTGGCTTGGCACATTCATTATATCAACTCCTTCATTCTTCTCAAAGGATTGAATTTTAGGACACAGATATTATATATTTGGGAAAAGGCAACACAGTTTCTTTTAAGAAAATTTATGGTTGTGTTGTTTACTAGCTGTCTGTCCATGGACCACACTTAATCTGTGTGCCTCAGTTTCTTCTGAAGAGTTATTAAGTGTGAAATTAGATTAGGTCAGAGAATTTGTAAACTTGTGCTTTAAGAAGCCACAGAGAAGCCTCCAATGATGGGGTGTGTGCAGGGGGCAGTGAGGGCTCTGGGCAAGCCCAGCAATTCTGCTATTGATTTGTTAAAAATTAGAGTATTTTATACTATTTCATTTAAACAAAAGGTTCCACTGACTGGCCTGATGGTAGTTGGTCACCACTGTCCTTGTTGGTCCAGAGTCTGTGTACTCTCACTCTGGATGATTTCCGGCAACTTTTCTGTGGGTGGCAGTACTGATGGTCATGGCTGTTCTGGCTTCTGTGGGAGTTCTTCTAGTGGTCAGGATTCTCTATAATGAAATTTGAGCCAAGAGTTACTGGGACCTCATCTGAATTTGATTTTAATCTGTCCTTCCTATCATTTTAGCTTTCATAGACTTTACAACTTAGCAGATTTTCAGTTCGTTAAAGACCATTATTTAGAACAAGTAGAGACAGGAAAGTACAGAAGCTTTGGCAGGTCTTTTATCTGCTTCTGGTCGAGTATATGCACTTTAGTATTATACGCAAATGAGTTTCAACCAGTTTGGAGAGGAGGGTGAACACCTGCAATTTGAAATCTTAATTCATTCGTGAACTTACACTCTCTGGTGTCTCCCTTCTTCCCCATAAGCACAGTATCCTGAGATCCACTTTGCATGGTGTATCCCTGTGTATATCCCCAGATATGGTGGATACTCGAAAAGGAAAAAGTTGTGCATTATACATCAAGGCAGAAATTGTAAGAATGACAAATGGTCCAAGGGAAAAAAGAGTATTACTATACTCTCCCAAAGCCTGTAAGTATCAATATAACAAAATAAAATTGTAGAAAATATTTTACAATGGATAAAAAAATGGGATAGAGACTCTGGCTATTTTGCCAGATGCCAAAGTATCATATTTAAAGTTCCTCAGCAATCAGACCATGGGATCAGTTTGATTTAACTCTTTCAATAGCTGAAATCCATAAAGAAGAGAATGCCGTTCTTCTGTGAATGACACCGAACACTTTCTTGGAGTGAAATTCTCTAGTAACAAATCTCATAAAAACTGATTTCAGATATAGCAGCTGAGTGCCAAGTCAGCAGTATTCTTTCCCTAAGTCATACATCAGCCACTAGGGATGTACCTGAGTTTATGGGAGGGGGCTAAACCAAAATCCATGTATATTGAATATTTATACAAAATCCAGGAATGATTCCTTGTTTGCTGCTTGAAGAAATTGGTGAAATCAGGCAAAATATTGTAAACAAATGTTGAACTCTAAAAACACAGTTACAATGAAACAGAAAATGTTCTGTGTATAGTTTTGCTCAAAGTAGAACAGTATAATGGATTATTTGGCTAGAAGTATGACAGAACAAACCAAAACCCAGCATGTTAGCTCAATTGTTTGTTTTGATTTCTTTTTGCCTTTTCTCCCTTCCTTGTTAGTGTTTAAAGTCCTTGAATTCAGGAGCTTGACTGTCTTTTTGCCTGTTTCCTGGGACCTGGAGTCACATTTGGGTCATCTATGAGTATGATAAATATTCAGAGAATAGATAAAATGATTTATGGAAGATTGCATATTGAGGAAAAAAATGATGACATTCTGGAAAATTCTGGTATGGCCACTTCTAAACTTCCTGGTACTTTTACTACATGGTTACTGAGTTCGACACTTTTCTGAGTATTTGCATCATTAGCTCAATTCTTACAACCGAACTTTGAGGAAGTTACTGTAATTATCACCATTTCACAGGTGAGAAATTAGAACCAGTAATGTTATATAGTTTACCCAAGGCCGCATGGTTCATAACAGATAAACCAGGATTTGAACGCAGATACTTTTTCTCCAGCAACTACTCTCTGAACTACTAAGCAATATTGTCTCTGCACATCATCATAATTAATGGCACCTTTTGTTCTGTCTTCTTGTGTGTTGGAAGACTAAAACAAGATGGTAGGTGTGAAAGCTTTAGGGAGAGTGAATCAACTGGTGAAGTCGAGTTAGCACACAAATTACTTCTAACTGGGATGGAGAACAGGGACTTAAGAAGGAAAGCTTCACTAGGGGGATGGCAGTGACAGTTGGGTTGACCTTAACATTATGAGATTTTGATGAATGGAGACTCTTTCTAAGGGAAGGGAGTAAACAGTGGGAGAAGTACCCATCTAATGCTGTTTCATTTAGCAAATCTTATCCCAAACAGTGCGTATTGATGAATGGGGAAGGGAAGGTGCTTGTGGTGCAAGGAGAGGAAACCGCGAGGAAGGTCCTGAATGGGAAGATGAAAGCATAGCAGAAGCCTTTTCATATCTTGCAGGAGTTCAACTCTGGGCAAATAGAAGAGACCTTCTTACCCTTATCATGCTTTAGTTCATCTGTTTTAATGCATTATCCATAAATATTAGTCCATGAGGGTTCCACTCTAGACAGAGCAGCCACATAAGCTGGAAAATGCTGTATCCTTTGGCGCCCTCTTAGTGCTGACAGTGTGCATTAGCACGCTCAGTCTTTTAGGAAGTCCTGTGGGAAAGCAGTCATCTTGTTTACTCTGACTCTGACCTTGAGAGTTTTTTTTTTTCCTTTGAGCAACTCTGGTCAACATCCCTTAGAAAACATTCTAGGAGTCTGGCACCACTGTCCATGACTGTAATCCCAACGGTTCTGGAGGTTGAGGCAGGAGGATTGCAAGTTCAAAGCCAGCCTCAATAATTTAGCAAAACCATGTCTGAAAATTAAAAAAAAAAAAAAAAAAAATTAAAAAGGGCTAGAGATGTTGCTCAGTGGTTGAGTGCTCCTGGGTTCAATCTGTAGTATCAAAACAAAAAGAAAGGAGGATTGAAGGAAGGAAGGAAGGAAGGAAAGAAATTAAGAAAAACACTCTAGAAGATACACTTCAGCTAACCAGCTGGGCAGATTTTGTGTTCACTTTCCAACAAGTTGTGTTTCTTCTAAACACAGGTCACCTTAGGGCAGAATTACATCCATTCTCAGGGCACTCAAAAGTCCCATTCTGAAAGAAGTTAGAGCACATTTGCCTACTGAAATTGTTATGTGTCATTTAGAAAGAAAGCTGTGCCTAAGATTACAAACCCGAGGACCTGCAGCCCCTTTTACAAAGTAAAAGCGAGAAGCAGGAAGTGAAGGAGCCTCGGGTTTTGAAATGGAATGTGCCTAAGAATGATAGTTACCAACCACAAGAAGTCCCCTAGTCTGCAGCCCTGAGAACATATTAGAAGGAAACACTTTTAAGAGCAATAATTTATCTGTGGGCCCCAGAGAGGACTCGGTATCCTTGGCATTCTTTCACCCTGTGTTGGACTGTATGGAGTGCCTCCTTCAGGCAGGGTAGGGTGTGAGGAACTTCCATCTTGGATTACCCCACTTAGTCCCTCAACAATCCGCCTGCATCAGGATTATTCATCTCTTATAGATAAGGATAGTGAATCCCAGGTGTCTCACTCATGTTGTTTGACATCTTGGACATTTGCTTTGTTCCTTTCCTTACTTATCTGTCTGCTGCACTTGTGATCCCCCACAAAGGAAATGAAGTAGTCTCAAAAGCCTGTGAAGGTGTCTGCAATGCTAGGCCTGAATCTATGATGATACTCTTGCTCCTTCTGTCTACTCCTCCTCCTGCCCTGCAGACTCACGCTGGGTGCAGGTAGCTTCAGTGTCCATCCTTGTGCTTACGATGCTGCACTGTCTCCCCTGTGTGACCTCACTGAACTGTTTAGACCCACTCCCTCACAGGAGACCTCCTCTTGAGCACATCTTCTATCCCTTCTCTGCTGATATGGGTTCAGTGTTAATGTCACTTTCTCCCTCTTTGGTATACGTCTGTTACCTTCTTGCTAGTTGCCTAGGTTTTGTTTTAACTTTCCACCCACACTTTTTGAACCTGGCATGCATTGGAACCACCTGGGGAATCCCACCCTCAGAGGTTATGGTTCAGTAGGTCTGAGGCAGCGTGGGAGGATTCGCATTTCTCTTGCGCTCCCAGATGACGCAGAAACTCTCAATTTGTGGTCTCACTGTGATTAGTGCTCTTGTAAAATACAGGTCAAGACCCCTGTTTTCCAGGAAATTTAACTAGCTGTTTTAACCCAAAGTGAAGCTTCCTTCCTTCCTTCCCCTTCTTCCCTTGATTCCCTCCCTTGTTTCTCTCTCTCTTCCTCTCTCTCTTTTGTCCAGCTAGCTGGATGGCCTATTCTTTCTTTTCCCCTTTTACTGTCCCCCTTCCTTCTTGTGCCTGATAATCACTGAGATAAGAAAGTCAGCTTTGTAAAAATGAGCCAAAATCTGGATAAGAAATCTCAAATCCTTCATCACATCCTATCCTAGCCTCTTTCTAGCTCTGCGTTCTTGAGCAAACCATATCTTAGGGACTTTGAGTGACCTCATCTCTGAAATACTTATTCTATTTTTTTTCTACTGCCAAGACTCATGGAAAAAAAAATCAAATGAATTAGCAGATATATCAAGCCCTATACAGATGCAGTGGTGTTCCTAGTAAATTACTGTTGGTGTTTTGTTTGTTTTTATGCAGTTTGACTCACTTTATCATTAATGATGAGGCATGAGAGTTTTCATTGACAGGTGGAGCAGTAGGTGGGGATGTTGAGATTTCAGGAAATCTCTTTTAAGTTCCTGGAAGTGATTCTCACACCAGTGCTTGTGAGCTCAGGTCAGAACAATATTACATTTACACTGTAAATTTTCTCCTGCAGACCATGATAATGATTTTGAGGATTACAATCATATTCTGAACTTCTCATGTGAACTTGAGGAAAGCAATGAGACATCAAGAGAGGTTACAATTTACAAGGGCTTGTAGGGTGATTGTTATGGGTAAATTTATAAATCCTTAAAATTTAGTTTTCTCCAACAAGAATATCATACAAAGAAAGTATCTTCCGGATTTTAAGAAAGTGCATTCATTCCTCAAGTACCTAGTCTACAAAGCCCAGTCCTAACACCAATACATACAATAGGGCTAAGGGTACTTCCTTTCCCATTGGAGGCCAAGATTCAATGGGAGACACATGAAATGAATTATCAGTGATATAAAGCAAAAGTTCTAGACGACAAAGGTGAGGTAAGGGTAGGAGGCTGGGGGAACCTGCAGGTGAATATGGGTGTGGGAAGGGCTTACTGAAGGAGCTGGTATTTGAACACACTTTTAAGACTGACAGGTTTCAGCAGATGAACTTCTGGGTAGGAACTTGCCAGTGAAGGAAGAATATGTCAGTATTTGAGAATTTCCTACTGTTTTAGAACTGAGGTTCTAGGGAAAGTAATACATACAAATATGAGAATATCTCTTTTGAAGACTCTCTGCTGATATTCAGGTCCATGTGACCATGCTTATTTTATTTCCTTTGTACTGTACTCAATTCTTTGCAGGATGTTCCTTTGACTACTTTTTTTTTTTTTTTTAAATAGTAGATGGACACAATACTTTTATTTTTATGTGGTGCTGAGGTTCGAACTCAGTGCCTCACACATGCTAGGCAAGACTTTACCAACTAAGCCATAACCCCAGCCCCTTTGGCTACTTCTTGTCTGGAGTTTGCTTCAATGGTCCTTAGACCTCTCTCATCTGCCCAGTAGGCTCCCCAACACTACCAGCCTCCTTTGGACTTCCCTCTTTTCCTGGCCTCCAAATGTTTTAAAATCTCTCACTTTATTTCTCAGCTCTTGTTTTGATTTGGGGTATCAGCAATAGCCCCCCCCCTCCTTTTAAAAAAAATTCCACTGTATTGATTAATGTGTGTGCAGCATCAGCCCTGGGTTTCCCCAGTGTTGAAAGTGTCTGGGTCATCAGCCTCTTAGGACCATGTGTAGCAGTGCTTCTATGTGAATAGTGCCTTTTGTGGCTGAGGGCAGAGAGGGTCACAGTGAACGAAAGAAGCTGTTAAAATCTGTTGGAATGAAACATCAGGTGCTAGGCTTGTCTGAGATTGCAATGTGGGCTATATTCTGTGGCCAGCTCATCAGAAGCTTTTGATGTTCAGAGACTTACATTTTGATACTTATAATAATGTAAGATAAGTTTACATCAACTGAATCCAGGCAATTTCACCATCTACTACATTATTAATTCCAGATGGGAAAATTCATTAGGGCTCAAATTTTCTTTGAGGCCCAACTGTTTCTGAAATTATTATTACAATTATTATCTATTTATTTTTTTACAACTGATGGGAAGAGAAATCTAACAGCTGTGTGATTAGCAGGGCATGAAATTAAAAATGTTTTGCACAGAATCAAGAGGTTGTTTACTACAGAATTCCTCATCTGAGAATTAAGTGTCATTAAGATTGGCCACAAGATGCTCTTTCACCATTCAAGTTCGATTTTTGTACCCAGTCCTTTGCTAAAAGGTCTTTAACCTTTTCTGGAAGGAAAATGCTTGTGGGCCCTTCAAGGAGCAGGATCAGCATTTCTAATGCCAACAGTCAAGGTACCAACCACATTTCTGTCACTCACAAATTAGCAGTACAATCAGAAGTTCAACTTCGCTGCTTTGGTGAAGAATATGTAGGATCCAATTTGAAGAAGGGAGGTAAGTTAGAAATAGTGCAGCCTGATCAGTGTATTGTGTCTGTCTCTCCCCTACTCCAGAACTTTAATGTTTCTATGGGGGCAGGCTCAGATCCCAGGCTGTGAGGTTCATTCTTACTGGTATAGATGCTTTACTTTTGGGGCCCTTTTACAAATGCCCTCTGTTTCTTCTTGGGCAGGAAGAGTCTTCCGCAGAAGCGGTAGAATGTGATGGTCAAGCAGACTAGCAAGAGTAGCTCTGGTTCAGTTTGAAACCAGTTCTATTTGCTTGGGCAAGTTACATGAACTCCATGCAGTCCATTTTCCTCTTATCCATTGGAGGGAACAACCAGGAACAACCTCTGACAATTCAGAGTTAGTCCTGGAAAATGTGCAATACCCTGCTATATAGTTTATAGCTACTTAATGTTACCCAATTCCATTCTTCCCTATACTAAATATATTTTTCTGCATTTGAAGGTCTTTATTTCACATTTGACCTTGACTTGCATTACTTCCAGCTTGGAATGCTTCTCCTATCTTTACTAGAGTCTGTGTGATCCTTATTTATATAATTGTCTTAACTTTGATCTTGTACCTGAACCAAAGGATAGACTTTGACAGAAATTTGGCAGTAAAGGGGAAAAGACATCCTGGGCTGTGAAGTGTTTGAGTTGCGCTGGCTTTCTTCATGTTTCCCTTTGGAGAGCTGCTGTTGTAGTTGAACCCAGGTTCTAACACCAGTGAAGAGTGAGCAAGACCTTATTGCCTCCATGTCCTATATATAAAGTGAACCAAGGAGCATGCTCCCTGGAACGTTTCAAAATCTCTCTTAACAGGGGCTTACTCTTCTGTCCAGGTCAGAGGGAGGAAGAATAGGAGGACAAAGGCAGGAAATGCTGGATGATTGTAGGATTAGATTCCCAGGGACTCAGGAGGCTGAGGCGGGAGGATCATAAGTTTGAGATCAGCCTCATCAACTTAGTGAGACCCTGTCTTAAAATAAAAAATAAAAGGGACTGTGGGTGTAGCTCAGTGGTTAGGTGCCCCTGGATTCAATATGCAGCACTGCCCCCCCCCCCAAAAAAAAAGATTCTTCTTTAGAAGATTACATGGAAGGGCTGGGGTTGCGGCTCAGTAGCAGAGCACTTGCCTCGCACATGTGAGGCACTGGGTTCGATCCTCAGCACCACATAAAAATAACATAAATATATTGTGTCCACCTAAGACTAAAAAATAAATATTAAAAAAAATTACATGGAAGGCTAAGAGAGAGCTTTTATTTATTTATTTTCTTTCTTTCAAGGTAATATGAGTATGTTTAGTGTTTAGAAAAATATCTGAATCTCACTTTTCTCTCCTTATCTCTTCATTTTCCAAGGAGCCAATATTAAAGCACTCTTGTTTTCTGCCTTTAAAAATAAATCTGGGCGGGTGTAGTCAGGAATTTCCTGGAATAAATTATATACTGGGCAGTATATCAGGAAATGTTGAAGGTCATTGTGACAAGGAGGGATGCCACCAGCAGCCCAGTGGTGCCTGGCAAGTGTGTTTCAAACCCTGGCTGTCCCACTTAAGCTCTCTGCTGTGTTTAGGTGGTTTGAAATTTACTGTCACTTTTAGCAAGTGACCTGATGAAGCACTGTAATGTACATGTTGCTGGCCAAATATTACATGCCATGGTTGTAAAACAGCAAGACTGGAGAGTTAGCCAATACTCTAGAACATGTACGTGCAAGTGGTGGAGGTATTCAGGCTGCAGGGGCAGGGAATAAACACAGGCAGTGCTTGCTCTGAAGTTGCTGCCATTGCTCAAAACATTGAAAATGGCTTTTTTTGGGGGGGGCTGCAAAAAGTTATTAATTTTATTTTTCAATTTAAATTTTATTTTTAAAATTTTCTAGCTTTATTATGTCATATCTGGAAAATAAAAGTGTTTATCTAAGGAGTGCAACATATTTCGATATACATTTGCAGTGTGAAATGATTATGATTATCAAGCTAATTACCATATCCATCATCTTAAAAAGTTACTTTCTTTGTGTGTTTGAGATCTACTCTCCTGGCACAATTTCAAGTGTACCATCAGTATTAACTGTGGTTAACATACTGTACATCAGTTTTCCAGAACTAACCCATTTTGCCTCAATGAATCTTTTACCTTTTGATCAGTGTCTCTCGTTCTTGTACCTCCAGCCCCTGGTAACCTCCATTCTACTCACTGATTCCCATAAGTTCAACTCTTGTAGACCCCACATATAAATGAGGTAGATCACATGGCATTTGTCTGTCTGTGCCTGGCTTATTTCACTGAACATAATACCCTCCAAGTTTCTTCGTGGTGTCCAAAGTGAGAGAATTTTCTTCTTTTTTAAGATCGAACAATATTCCATTGAATATACACTGCATTTCCTTAATCTAGTCATTGATTGGGTTGACTCTGTATCTTGGCTGTTGTGAATAGTGCTTCAGTGAATGTGGCAGTGCTGATGTTTCTTCCACATACTGATTTTGCTTTAGGGTGGACCTGGTACTGGGATTCACAGAGAAGTGGATGCTCAGCTTCTTCTTCTCCTCATCTGGGGGTTACCTCTCTCGGTACTGTGTTGCCTGCATTGTTGAGAGAGGTGACCCAGGTAGTGTGAAATGTCCTTCCTACCCTCTTCAAAGCATCTTGTCTTATTTTGTGATCTTTCCCCTGGAATCCTTAGCTCTTGCATTAGTAGTTTCACAATTAAGTGGATAGTTGTTCACATGGATGTTATTGTGGGGGGCATGAGCATTGGAAACTCCTGTTTTGTCATCTTTCTGTGTAACTCTATCTTGGAATTGTCTTTGGAGATAATGGTGAGCCACCCCCAGAAGTCATCGAATCACAACATGTAAAAGCATGAAATCTAATTATCTTATTATGTATTTGAGAAAACTGAAGCCTCAAGACAAACAGGAACCTGTACTGCAGTCTTTCAGTTATGTAGGGGCGGCATCATTTCTCCTTCCTTTCCTAGCTCTCTGCCTGGTATTGTCTTGTTGTCCTTTGCCATAAAGAAAAATTGATTCTGTGTGAATCTGAAAAATAATTAGAGGGAGGGGGAGAGAGAGGGGGGGGGGAGAAGAAATTCCCCTTGGCATTGCCTAATATCACAGGGTACATTAGTAGCAGAGGGAGAGCCCAGTCCTTCTGGAGTGAGGTTCCTTTTACATCCCAGAAAATCTCAAGAAATAGAAATCCCTTTGTGTGTCAAAGCTTTTAGTTGGTTATTGTCACATCTATTAAAAGACAGATCTGGTGTAGATAAAAATAGTGTTAAACATACTAGTTAATATATAAATCTGGTGTAGATAAAAATAGAGTCAAACATGCAAGCTCCTAATTGGATTGTAGAACTTAACTTTTATGGGGAGGGATGGTGTCAGGTATAAAGCGATGTCTTTTTCATAATCAGTTGTCATATTCCTGGCAGCATCTGCAGAGACGTGCTTTGTGGAACACTAGCTCTACAGATGATCAAGTCACTTTGGGAATGCCTTGGTATTGTGTCTACCTATTTTCTGGAGTCTCCATGCATGCTCAGAAAGTTTAACTCTGAGAAGTCTTATAGGTAAAAACAACAACTACAACTTTCATTTCTGTTATGTTAAATTCCGGTTTTGTCCAATTTATCTTATAATGGAAACATTTTGTGGATGATTTCCCAGATTCCTGCTCTGTGGAACATTCTTTGGATAGCACGATTTTATTGTTAAAATTCGTAAGATTCACATCTGTCATCTTGTAATGATCTTGTGTGAAATATGCAGTTATTTGGACTAAATCGTAGACCTCCATCTGCCCTCTGTTCTCCACAGGAGAAATTACAGGTTTACTTAAGGATCAAGCAATTTTCAGATGAAATGTTGATGGGGGGGGGGAACCTTTTAGAGCCTAATCATTGAAGGAAAAAAAAATTAAAGATAGCATTATATCAGCCAAACCGATTTTGTGAATTGAAGCTTAAACTTAGAGAGTCGTTCCTGAAAACAGCTTGTTTTAAAGCAAGTCTTGTTGGCTTTTGGTGGTAGGCTTTTTCACCATTGAAGGTCCAAGGGTGGGTGTTTTTAAAACTTTGACATTTTCTTGCATTTGAAACCAGAACTTGTGGAGGAAACAACCTTTTAACTATTGGGAAACAGTTGTCTTGACCATCACGGCATTTTTTCCCTGTTTATTTGGAATTTTACCTTTATGTTAAGCTGAGAGAGTCCTTGGAGATCTTTCTCAGGATGTCACTTGGCAGATGAGGCAACTGAGCAGCCGCAGGCTTTAGTAACCTTTCCAAATCTCTCTCCTAGTTAGTGAGAAGACCAGAGCTAAAACCAAGGCCTTCACTTACCCGTCCTTTGCCTATTATGCACTGTGATGAAGAAAGGAGTTAACTATTTTGTTTAGATAGTAGATACATGGATGGATAGATGGATAGATTTTATCTATTATCCAATAGATAAAAGCCTGTGATTGGGAGCTCTTTATCCTCAAGGTAAGAAGATCCTCTGTAGCAACTTGATGGTCCCTGGCCTTATGTACCTCAGGCCAGTCCTTCCAAACTGATCACTTGAGAAATAATTCACTTTAAAGGAAAAGATGTGTGAAGTAGAGGATCATGTTCCACATTTTATCTCTGTCTTATCACAGATTCTGTCACTTTATCAAAGTAGTATCTAAAATTTTTCACCAGAAGAAGGACTGGCTTATCACCAACCAATTGTGGGACATTGCTTAGTTATCTGTCATCATATGATTACTCCCCACCCTAGTGTCAGTCCATTTTTTTTTTTTTTTCTCCATTGCCACTGTCTAAGCAAGAGGGGTCTGTCTCTCTGCATAGACAGAAAGGTTAGGTCCAAGGAAGCTGTCCTTTCTGCTAGATTAATCCAGTTGTGCAAAAACAAAATTATCATGCCTCTGAGTTTCTTGCCACAGGTAGAAGGGTTGCATAGATCTATCATAGGAGAGGCCCCTTATTTAAGCTCCCTATGAGCAGGTTAGTCTGGTGCTAGGCATATCTGTGGTGTAGAATCACATGAATGGAGGTACACTGAATTCAGTGATAGATGACACGGGTCTGGGGCTGCACTTCTTTGAAATAGCAGTAGAATTCTGGAAATGTTGAGGAATTTCGTGGAACTACACTTGCCCCAGTTTCTTCATTTCGGCTTGGAGGGTTATGATACCTGTCTTGTCAGCCCCTGGTGGTGGTATACTAAATGTGAAGATGGATATGAAAAGGCTTTGTGAACCACAAGGCACCCTATGCATAAGGCATTTATTGTCAGTAATGGTAAACATACACTGCTGCTTTTGACCAGGTATTATTTTAAGCCCTTTATATCTGTTAATTCACTGAATTCTGACAGCAGCTCTGGTGTGTCAATTCACAGCTCCAAGCATGGTGAATCAGCAGTTCTGGAGTTCACCTGGATCCACAGGTGATTTACTATAGTTTGTAGGCATATCCCCTTCCTTACCTAAGCCCGAGTATTACTCTTTGTAAAAGAATCAGATGCAGGTGGAGTGTAAGGTCCTTCTGTTGTGGCATTTATGATTTTTGTCAGGCAGTTTTGGTCCTTACAGGCTCAGTCACTGATTATTATTATCAGTAACCTTCATTTCACAGACATGGACACAGAGAAGTACAGGGAACTCATGTCAGTTTCCCAAGGCTATAGAACCAGAAGTGGTGGGGCTGGAATTCAAACCTTGCTCTTGTGCCCCAGTGATAGCAGCTAGATAGATGTGGGTAAGTCTCTAGCAATCCAGTTGTGTCATGTTACTAACAACATAAAGCCAGCATCATGATAATCAATTTGCTCTTTAGGCTTTCAGTTGGTGCTGTTATTTTTCTCCACTATTAGATTCCCAGCATTTTAATTGCAGATTTTCTATAGTGGAATGTGTACGCCAGTGTCTGGCTCAGGGTGTGGCAGGCAGTCGTGTCTTGCTTTATGTGCAGTTTGTTTTCTGCCCATCTTTCTAATTCTTTGAACTCCTCAGGGAGGCCTGCCATTGGCTCTACCAAAACCAAGTTTGGCAGGATGGCTTTTCACATTGCCCCATGCAGGCAGGGCTGGGAAGGGCATTGTAGGAGGCTGCTCTGGCATGAATCTGGACAAGTCTGTCCCCAGGAGAAACATGTTTCAAGTTGTGGCCTGTTTGTTTTCTACATAATATGAGGACCCTGAGTTTTTCTCATGGCTGGATAACTCTGCTGATGTCTCCTGACTGTTTCTGCCTCATTTTGCTCTGCTTTTTTTTTAAATTGCATTTCTAAAGACTTGGTTTTCTTGGGCTCTGAAGGAACAACAGAAGATTTGCAGATCAGTTGCATCTGGGAAAGAATCACACCTGTTGAAATTAGGAGAAAATTAACTCTTGGCACCCTGGGAAACTGACATAAATCAGGCTACAGATGTTTTAGAAATCTGACACATGACTTCCTTCTCTGCATGGTGCTATCTTGAGGAGTCATTTGGGGACTGATTTTCTCAGAGGGCGGCCTTTAACTGTTAACTCATTTAGTGTCTTTATTTTACCATGAATGTGCCATAAATAGTCTTTCTAATCCCCATTAAATAAACTTGCAATTTATTCAATCTTGGAATTTATTAAATCATCTCTATGTGAATTATATGGTATGTGTACCTGTTAGATACTGAACCAGGTACCATAGAGAATACCAAAATGGATTAGGCTCAATCCCTGCTTTCAGGGTCCTAATTCTGTGAAGGGGGTATTCATTATTAATCAACAGCTGCCCCATCACCCGATATCAGGCACTTCCTTGGAAGTGTGGATAGTATAATTATGAAAGCTGAAACATGATCAGGTGCTCCCCTAGACTTTTGCAAATAGTTACGTAGCTCTGGTTGTGATTGGTGCCACAAAGGAAGGGCACAAAGTGTTGCAGGAATTTTAGACACTGTTTCTTTTTGCCCTCACTTGTGGGGGAAGATATCATTCTCCAGAGAAGTAGAGGTAGCCAGGTGAAGGTATGCACAGGAGAGCAGGCTTAGATAAAGGTACTCTCACCTAAGCAGAAAGTGAGGAGGGCCAGCTCATGTGTTGTGGATGTTGAGAGGAGGAAGCACTTTTTAAAAACTGACTGGATGACAAAATTCCTTTCTGTATATTTCCCCACCCCCCATAAATGGTGAGCATTAGTGGCACCATGATCTTTTTTGTCATTGTAAATCGATATAAGAAAAATGTCTCGTTTTTCCTTGTTACCTAAATATGTTAAAATAATTCACTGTATTTCATTTGTACACACAAGCTCGCTCCTCGAATCCAGTTAGTAAGAAAAACACTTTGTCATTGTTAACTAGGACGAAAATAAACAACCGGTTAAAAAAATTTGTGTGTGTGTGTGTGTGTATGTATGCCTTGAATTTCCTGCTAGAATTTGAGAGTGTCTTATAAGAAATGATTTCAGTCCTATCATTTTCTTCCCTCATGCATTTCTTACTTATGGTGTGCATTCCATGTAACACTTCATTGGACCGTTGGAGGTGAGAAGGGAATGGGTAAAGGCAGGGATGCTGCTTACAGTTTTTTAAGTTTTGTCTTGGCTTGAGGGAAAGTAGGCAAAAATTCTGCTTTCCATGTGCCAGGCCAAAATTAGGTCTATTTTTTTTCTAACTTGCACAAAGGCACTTAATTAATGGTTGTGGGAGGCCTGAGTATGGAAATGTATGACAAGCTTGTTTTTTTCTTAAAAACACAACATAGTTGGGGAGGTGGACAAGGTAAGAAGCAAAAGTAATTATACTGCCAATCATTTTAACCATAGGTACAAATACCATTCTAGGGGGACTTGGTTGAAGTATTTCATTCTGACAGGATGAGAGAATTGATTTATATGACATATAAAGAGCCTCTTTGGTGGGGCAAACTTTTTTCCTCAGTGACAGCTTTATTGAGAGAGAATTTGATTAATTAACTCAATTTGAGCATACAATTCAGTGGTTTTATATTCACAGAGTTGTATGGTCACCACCAATATCACTTTAGAATTATAAATTTATTATGTCAAAGCAAACCCCACACTCACAGGCAGTTCTCTTTATTTCCCCAATCCTCTTTTCATTTGTCCTAAGTAGCTACTAATCTGCTTTTTATTTTGTGTAGTTGCCTATTCTGAACAATTTTATATAAGTGGAATCATATGATATGTGGTCACTGGCTACTGGATTCTTTTATTTAGCATAATGTTTTCAAGGTGCATTCATGTTGTTGCACAATGAACAGGTTTTTGATTGGTGGTAAACGGAAAGAAGTTGTATTAATAAGCTTTTTGTTGCTGTAATGAAATACCCAAGGCAGGGTATCTTAAAGAAAAAAGTTTATGTAGCTCACAGTTTGGGGGAGTTCCAGGGAGTACATCTGCTGACCTTATTGCTGGCAGAATCCCAAGGCTGCACAAGACATCATATGGCAGGAGACAGAGAACACATTTGTCTGTTTCTGTCTCTTATCTTTATGGGTCTTCTTCTTTTAAAGCCATCAGGATTCAAATATGAGGGTCCCACTCTGAGACTTCTTCTAATTCTTACCTCTTCCTGGAGTCCCTGCCTCTAATGCACCATCATTGGGTTAAATTTCCGCCCCTTAATACCTCACAATGGAGATTAAATTTCAGCACATGAAGTCTTGGGGGACATTTGAGATATGTCCAAATCATAGCAGGGGTTCATCCCTGAAATAAATGGTGTACTATGTGAGCTTAGAGAATGAGCTTAGCTTCATTGCAAGAAGTCATGGCTGTGTTTGAAAAATTGAAGTAGAATATTAGGTCTGTAGAGAAGGGATTCTAGAGGTTATTCTGGGAGATGTATTTAGAAATACAATTGGGAGCAGATTATGGAGATTATGAACTTATTTGGACTTTTTCAGAGATGCTGCTGTTTTTGAAAGGTGAGTGAAATGACTTGAAGAAAAAATCGATAATTAATGCTATGAGGTCACCCAGGTTGGGAATGCAGGGGCAGGTATACAGTCAAAAACACCTAACTCCCCAAAACTTTCTCCTCGTACTGCTCTGCCTGTTGCTCTTTGTTAACTGAAGTTTGTAGGAAAAGCATAGATGTTTTTTATTTTGTTTTTTTTTGTCCCAAAACTATTTGTTAAAATAGTTTTTTAAATTATTAGAAGCATGAAAAAAATAAGCCTTTTTAGGTTGTACTTACACACGCTGTTCCTTGGGCACTTGGTATGAGATAGCATTTTCTCATGGCAAAGCCCACTCTGTGTCTTATCACATTAGGAGGAAACAGGCCCTGTTCTGGACCATTTGTTTGCCTCTGCAGGACCCTGTGTACTGCTGTTTTGGAGACCATTTTTCTTTGTTTTGTTTCTTTTGGTCTTGTGGCCTTCGTATGTTGCTTGTATTTTATTGACAAATTCCTGCCAGTCTAAAGGAAGCCACAGGTATCCTGAGGGTAGTTGGCCTGTGTTTACATCTTTTGTAGCCAGGAGAAATTCCTCATTGCTCTTTCGATGCAGCTCACGTCATAGGCTTTTGCAAGAGGAAGGATTTTAGAGATTACATGGTTTAAGGGTTATTAAGTTAAGGGTTAGTGGTCCATGAGTCTCCTGAAATTGTTTGCACAATTCTCTATATTTAGGTTCAGATATTTTTTTTTCCTCCCCATAAGATTGTGTTCCTCCATGGGGGAAAGACTCATTTATCTACTGATAATATGGATTGACTTATTGAGTGATTACATGATGCCATGTACAGGACTCTTGTAAACACCTTACTTATGTCATTTCATTTAATATTTCCACCTTAGCCTCAATATTTAGGAAACTGAGTCATAACTGCAGCAATTGAATTGCCCGAGGTCAGTGAGTTCAGGGACTCAGCTCTGCACTCTGACGTGAAGCCTTGTTTTAACCGGCATACCCTTTGAACTACTCCAGTCTGCCTTTGTCAGACTCTGTGATACAATGATTCTCCTTTCATAAATGGGTAGTAGAGGCCCAGAGAGAAGTGACATAAGTCCCAGATGGTCCTGTGATTAAAGACATGTAGGTGAGATCACGTGACAGTAATGCAAATAAACCCCAAATCAGGCACAAAGCTCTAGCACATAATTTCTAAATTAAATTTAAAAATGCCCCTTTCTGGCCTTTGCTTCTGTTACTGACTCTCATATTTTCTCTTCCTTCCTGTCTTCATGTCTCCTTTTTTCCCCCTCTCCCACTCCACTTTCATTCCTCCTTCCCCTTTCTCTACTCACGAAGCATTACGGAACACTCATCTCCTTCATAACTAAGATGGAATTATTAGTAATACAGTGTTTTAATGTTACAAAAATAGCTTTATGGTCAGGGAGCATGGGAGTATTCCACTTCTCTGTGGCCAGCACCTCTTTGTCTTAGAAGGTTCTCAATGGAGATGTCAGAAGAGGTTCAATGTAGAGGGAGAGAAAGGACCAACGCCTATACCTCACCCTGGTACATAGGAGCCAGCAGCCACCTTTCTGATTTTGGGGTAATTTTTGACAGGGGCTATTTATTGAAATAGGTTAATACTGACTAAATAACTTTTATGTGGGTAGAGGGTAGATTGAGAGTTTGGAGTTTTCCAGTTTTTAGAGTATTGCAAATGAGTTGCAGAGCCTGAGATGTTTGAGGCTGGAGTTTAAAGGAAAGGTCAAGTTGGGAACTTGACCAGAGTACATAAAAAGTATAGCAGTAGATGAGATGGCTCAGGGCACTTCCGAAGAGAGAGAAAAAAATGCCCTTCTTACTCTGTTCCTTCAAAAGTCTGTCATTTATGGCAAGTTCCATTTTCCCAGATAGCCTTTTTAATTGTTCCAATCATGTGCTCATCTAGGTCACCTGGATGAAAGGGAGGGGGTCACAGTAGAGTGCAAATCCTATTTGTGTAGCAATCAGTAGATCTATGTGCTTTGAGACCAGGCTTTGTTATTTGCTATTTGTGTGATTGATTGATTGATTCAGTGATTTTCTCTTAGCATCAAATTCCAAGTCTATACAATGAGATTAATAATAATGTCTGTCCTGTCTATCTCACAAAATTGGTGTTCGCTCTTTAACTATGAATAATGGATGAGAAACCTCTTTAAAAGGAGTCTTTGTTTGGTTCTTCTCTCAATATAAACTCTAAGCTCCTTTGGATTTATATACACTCTTTTTTATCCTCCTTAGTACCCAAAACACTACTGTGTGTTTTAGGTGTTCACATGTATGATTCTAATTACAGCCTCATTGCTTTTCTTTGTCTTCTTATTTTTATTTTTTATTTTTGTTATAGCATTTTGGGGAGAGTTTTTCCCGGAGGTCATTAGGAATGTTAACTTCTCCTTAGAGAGTGCAGGCTTTGGCCTTCCTGAGCCCTCCCTGTTTCTCTCCCTCTTTAAGCTGTGCATTCTGCCAACCTCTGAGATGGATGCCTCTTGACTCTCAGTCTGCCAATAGTGATGACCTTGTTGTGTCTACTGACACTTAAAACCCTCTAGGGACATAGGGTCCCACTGCCTCTCAGAGAATGAAGGTCAGAGAGGATCCTCTCTGTCCGAGTCTGCACAAGTCCTAGTTTATAGATGGCACCTGCACCGTGCCTTCAATGAGGCATAGTGGCATTTAGCTTCTACTTTTTTCATTATTTTTTTTTTCTATTCAGTTTTTGGGATGAAATTACTTATTTTTTGTCACTCATCAAAATTTTATGTGAATTCTATTTTTGAAATCCAGTTCCATTCTATTCTAGCTTGAATTACACTCTTTTCACCCTGTTGTGGCAAGTTTGTTCCTAGACATAACCAAAGATGACACCAATCACAGAAGACATTCTGCTGTGTACTATGGAAAATTTAGTAAGTTCATTTTATCTTATTGAATGTAGGTCCTAGTAATACACAAAATCCTTTTAAATGAATTTTATTGTCTTAATATCGTCTTCAGTGTTCTCTGCTTTCTACTTCCTGAGCATGATGTGACACAAATATGGTCACAATTCCTGTGAAACTTTTGATTATATGGTATTAATTCAGTAGTCATGTAAAATTTCAAAAAAGAGTGGGGAACATTGTCTAACTTTAAAATTTATTGTACAATACTGTTTTTGAAATTTTATTTCCATTAGATTTATATTTAAGATAAATTTTTAGGAGTGGGATGTTTGGGTCAAATGAAATTTATATTTGAGTCTTGAAATAATTACTAGCATTGTATTTCCAAAGAGTCATTAGTCAGTTACACCATCACTAGCAAAGTGTTCTTACTTAGCAGAGTGTTTTGCTTGTATCGCCCAACCCACAGAAAGAAATAACTACTATTATTCAATGTTTAATTTTTGCTAATGTGATATTGAACATGTTCAAAGTGGTATGCTGTTGTTTTAATTCTTATTTCTCTTTAGGAAGGTTCTTTTATCCAGTTTTTTTTTTTTTCATGAAGTATAAGTTCATAGCCTTGTCCATATAATCTATTTGGTTTATGACTTCTATCATATATATATATATAAAATCCCTCTGACATATTTGTTGTAAATGTATTTTCAAAGTCTGTTCACCATCTTCATGTGCATGTGTAACACATAGAAACACATGCGTTATAGGAACTGTATCACTTAAAAAATAAAATTGCTTCGATGACTCAGATACATACTAAGAGACTCAAACTATCTTAAGTTGTTAAGATATTGAGAAGACAAAGTTTCAGAAGTCCCAGCAGCTTTTCCAGAGATCGAAGCATGCCCTTCATGGCACACCGTGCTGCTCTCCCCTTGGAAAGGCTTACCCTATAGGTCAAGGTAGATGGTTTTGGAGTAACTGAAAGATACCTTCAGACCATTCCCAAGTCTTTCTGGCCAAGACTTTGACTCTCCTTGGGGTGGCCACACATACCTACTCCTGTTTACTTTGAGAATCCAGCTGCTTGCTTATTTTGGACAGTTTAATCTCCTATGACCTTATTTAATTGTGATTCCTTCTTGGAACCTTCTCTCATTTCTTCCTATCCATCCATCTCAAGTGAGAAAGAATTATTTCCCTGTGACCCCCTCACTTTCCCACAGAGAATTAGATGTATCCCTTCTATGGAACCTTTCTGTTTATCTTCTCCTAGAGTTATTTATGAATTCTAAAAGTCTATTTTCAGACAAAAACTTTGTAGTAACACAGGACTTGTGGGATGATTGCGTAAGCAAGGGAAAGGGTGTGGGAGGAAGATGTGGTGTAGTCACACCCTCCCTGTGACAGAACTGAGAGGGAAAGGGCCAGCAGCACTGGCAGTGTAAGGACCCCAAGGGCTAAAATGCTGAGTGTGGCCACACAGTTGAAAGGCTTGCTGTGCTTTCCAAACTTACATAAGAAACAGACACTAATAAATTCCACAAAGAGGATAAGGATGGTTCTTAGGTTGCCTTATTTGTGGTATGGAAAGCTATCTGAGATAAAAATAAGCAGCCTATCTCTGCAGACTTTCTTCCTCCCTCCCTCTCTCCCTCCCTCCATCCTTCAGCCCTCCTTCTCTCCCTCCCTCCATCACTCCAAAGAGCATATGTTTAATTCAGCAAATATTTAAGTCTCTCTCTCCTTTTTAGCCAGGCACTGTTTAAGAAGCTTTGTGACTGGAAAAGATGATTAAGGTGGTGTTCCTGGTCTTGAAGAGCTGTGCATCTTGTGCAGGAGACTCACACTTTTATAGGAACATGAGACACTTCCAGCGTTATAGGCACAAAGTGTGTATTAGGAACAGAGGAGAAGGAAAGATTAGCCTGGGGGAGATTCATGAGGTTGCCAGTGTACCTATCTTTCATTATGTGTTTAACCCCAAATTCTTTCTGTCTGCTGAGGTGATTCTTTTGTATCTCAAAGTTTACTTGCTTTATGCCTCATTCTATCTCCCAGTCTGCCAACTATTATTTTATTGTGATTTGAAAAATATTTTAGGGGAACACAAGATTTATTCTTGTTTTCAAAAGGCGAACCAAAAATAAATAAATAAATAAAAGGTATAGGGGATGTTTGCTATTTCAGTATTGACAAAACCCTAGGAATCAGGAAGCAAAATTTATAGCATATCAGGTAGTAGGAAACTATCTCACCAGTTGTTGGAGGTGAATGCTCAGACACTTGAAAAAGTGTACCTTTGATACAAAATCCTTAAATCTTACAGGTGCACGTGCACATGCACACATACAATCTTTCTGCCTTACTAGCCATTTTTTCTTGACTATCTTTTATTTGATGATTTATTTTAGCTCGTTCCTTTCTAAATATTACCTCCTCTGGGACCTAATTACAACTGCTCAGAATTCGAAGAACATCAGAATAGATGTGGGCTCCCAAGTTATCTTTAGGTATCACAGAACATTAGACACTAATTATAGTCATCCATTGCATATACAGGTACATACCCCTTTTGTGCTACTTTTATTGTCAAATTGCAGTGAAAAAGTCAAGGAACTATTTCTCATTAGCTTCTGCCTTTCATACAGATTTTCCCCTAAGAGTGATAATACTACATGTTGAGACTTTTTCAGGTTTTAAAGTGAACACCCAAGCTGAAGTTTACTTTTATTTTACGTTAATGTTCAAGTTAATACTGAAATTATGAGGAAAGAACTGTTTCTAAAAAAAATAAAAATAAACCAAACCAAAACAAAAGACTTCTGTAGAGAAGTCCATCCCTCTGCTGAGCAGAGCAGCCATATTTAAAGAACAGTGTAATTCAGACTCTAACACATCAAAGCATTTGTGAGATTTTAAAAGTAGTTGCTGTCTTAGATAATGGAGCATTGTTATTTTTAATTACTTGTTTATCATATATGAAAACATTTTAATGACCCCACATTTAATTTGCCCTTAGAAAAATGAGGATATGAAATGCTCTATAGGAAAGAATAAATACACTGTCTCAAGTCTGGAGACCTGGTTTGTAGTCACAGTTCTGTCTGTGACCTGTTCTGCAGATCTTAGAAAAGACCTTTCACATCTCTTCATTTCATTTTCCCACCCTTGTTAACAAAGACATTATAAATTTTCGATCTGTTAGGCACCTAAGAATAGATGCCCTCTTATTTCTGATTGTATAAATAAACTTGCAACATTGTATCACATTCAGAACATTTACATGAAAAAATGTCACCCATAAATCTACCACCCATATGCATCTATAATCTGTCATTTTTTATATGCCTTTCCAGTTTTTAGCTGTTAGCATCAATTACCCATAGTACTATGTGTCAATATTATACAGTAAGCATTTTCTGTATCCCTGCCTTTTCTTGAATGCTCACAGTTTTAATCTGTGATATTTCATTTAGTGGTTTTGCATATCTTCGTTATTCAGATATTCTATTATTTGAAAATTCAGTGACAAAAATTTTTGTTCCTAAATATTCCTTAGTTTTTTCAGAAACTAATTAACGATGATAGCTGGGGGTGGTGGTGAGAATTCTGGGTCAGAGGTTAACATTTTTGTTGTTGTTGTTGTTATTTGCATTTACTTTTTCTTTCCTTGTCTTTTGTTTGTTGTTGTTGTTCTCATCTTTGTTGCTGCTGGGATTGAACCCAGGGGCTTGTGCATGCTTTGCAAGTACCCTACTAGTGACCTACCTCCCAAGCCCTCATGATTTTATTTTTTAAATTTTTTTTATAGTTGTAGATAGAAAACATGTCTTTATTTGTTTAGTTTTTTTATGTGATGCTAAGGATCAAACCCAGTGCCTCACATATGCCAGGCAAGTGCTCTGTAACTGAGCTATTGCCTCAACCCATGATTTGTTTTCTATATGGGATATTTCTATAACTTTCTCTAACTTTGTGTCCACGTGTCTAGTTATATTGTTTAATATCTCATTTGAAAGTGAATATTTTGCAATTTTCAGGATTCTGTTCACAGTCAAACAAACAGTAAGCATTTTAATGCAAATTCTGGAGGGATTGGAACAGTGATTCTTGTACTTTTTTGACTCATATGAAAGACCCTTTGAATAAATTAAGAGACATACATTATTCCTAAATGGAAACATAGAGATTGTTAAGTGGCCATTTACTCCTACATTTTACATAATCTTGGCACAACTCTCAAGTCAATTGCTCTTGAATTTTAGCAACAACAAAATTTCAAAAATTTTCTTGATAATAAACAGGCAAACTAGCTAAGAAAAATTTGAACGAGAATAATGAGGAACAGGGAACAGTGTGGCCAGATGTTAAAGCATGTTGTAAGATGACTCTAATAGAAGAGGGAAAGTCTCGATGATGGGACAGATGGAGACCATTGCACTAGCAGATCTCACCCTGAAACAAAACTGTACACAGAATGTAATGTGCAATAAAGGAACCAGCTGGCCAGGAGTGGTGGTGCATGCCTGTAATCCCAGTGGCTCAGGAGGATGAGGCAGGAGCATGCCAAGTTTGTGGCCAGCCTCAGCAATTTAGTGAGGCCTAAGCACCTTAGTGAGACCCTGTTTCAAAATAAAAATTAAAAAGGGCTGGGGATGTGGCTTGGTGGTTAAGCGTCCCTGGGTCGATCCCTGGTTTAAAAAACAAAACAAAACAAAAAAAACGAAGGGATTATTCTCCTGGCATTGGGATAATTCATAAGTATTAATGAAATGATTACATCGTGAATATATATACTAAAATAAATTCTGATAAAAATTGGTTAAAAAGTGGCAAAGGCTTAAGGAGGAGAGATTCGTTATACTTCCAGTAACTGGAACAGTAACTTTTACTGGCAGTTTAGACTTGGAGTCCTAAAGCTTTTTCTGTAAGGGCCAAGCAATGAGTGTTTTAGTCTTTGTGGTCCAGATGGCTTCTGTCACAGGTTCTCGGCTCTAGTGTTGTAGACAAAAACATCAGTAGATGGTATGTGACATATCTAATAAATAGAGGAGAATTACGTCATTGTGTCAGTTTCCCTGCGTAGCCATTCCCAAAGAGAGTTTTATAAATCTTTTAAATTTTGTGGTAAATTGTGAAAAAGTAGTATCTTGTGGTGGTTTTTAAGTTGCATTTTCCTAACTAAAACTGAAGTTGTTTGGGTTTGGTACACGTGTGGGTTTGGTACATGTGCTTGACACTGAGGTCTCCTTTTATATGAATTAAAGGCAGGGTTAACTTATCCCTCTTATTTGACCTTCCTGTTCCTGGCATCTTAGTGCCCTATGATATCTCTAGCCTGATACAGATCAAGAAGTTGCCATTTTGATTCATAAATCATAGGTTTTCATTCACCTTTGTGTCCAAGGCCCTGGGACTTGACATTCAGTTTCTTTTGTTTCAGTTTGTACCTGTCTCCCTGACTGGCTGCTTGCTGGGGACTCCTTCTCTGCCTTTGTCAACCTGAGCAGTTTTGTTTGTGCTCAGTACCTCTCTCCTTCCTCTTGGAAATTTTTAAGGTAGTGATTGTGTGAATATTATGTGAACCTGCCTGGGCCCTTTGGATCCTGAAATGTAGCTGTGGGTGACATCTGTCTTGTATTTCTGTCCATCCAGAAGAGCAAACCCAGAGGTAGCCTGTATCAAAGAACTTGCTATATTGTTTCCTCCCTAAATTATGATGGCTATTTCTATGTTCCAAGAGATAGAACTGAGAAACTTGCATAAGCCACATAAAAATTCTTAGAGGACACGTGCTGTAAAGTTATTATTACGAGGTAGAAGTGCAATTCTCTTGGGGTTGTGTCCCCAGGTCCTTGGTGTGCCACAGTTGAAATGTCTGCCCCTGCCCCTCCCTACAATCTTTCCATTCTTGTGTGTGCTACAGGAACTGATACGGTTACGACAGAGCCAAGCTGGTTTCTCTTCTCTTTTGGACATCATTGTTTGTCACAATTCTGATCATCATTTCTTTCCCCAGGTTATAAAATTATAAAATAACTTGTTATATTTATATTTCCTGTTGTCTTCCAGGCTTAACAGGTACCATTTATAGTGAGCCTTTGAAATTCCTTTATTAATAATTTTTGTCCTTTGCATTTGTACACCTTGATATTTACCAGATACTCTCATATCTATCATTTCCCTAGGTTGTCATATCCCTGGGTGGCAAACAGGGCAGGGATTATTATCTCCATTATACAGATGAAGAAATCAAGGTCCCTGAGAACCAACAGGCCCTGGACCTCTGGCTGCTGTTGGAGCTGGTGTCAGAGTTGTGATTAGAAACATTACTTGGTCTATTGCATGAGTTTCAGGATTTTTTTTTTTTATCTGAGACATCAATAAATTAGTGATTTTTTTTCTTGTGAGATCTCAGCATGACTGCATTTTCCAAATATTTTTTTTCCTCCATCAATTGGTCTGAGAAGACAGTTATCTTTAAGAGAGGACAGTACCTTATATGTTGCACTTCATTCAAACACCAAGGCATACATTTTCAAAGAAGACAGAGACCCTGAAAAAATTACTCCTTCTCTGGTCTTTTTGACCTCTACAGCCATCATATTAGAGTTTCTTCCCTGAGATTTTCCAGATGTAGGCTGCAATAAAGCATAGCATTTATGGGTTACTGAGTCCTATTCCTTTTTTAACTATCACAGGTCTCAGTGTTGTGTGACCTTTGTGTCTTGACCTTCAGTTTTAGGGAACAGAAGAATTTAGGAAGTTTTGTTAGGACTTGAATCCAAGTAAATTCCCTCATGAGCACCAAGACTCAGAGTTGTGGAATGTCAGAGATAAAGGGACTTTCATGCATAGACCTCTTCTTGATTGGAAGTCATGGCCAGGGAATGATAGAGCTGGGGGCAGAATGCTGAGATTAGATTTCTCAGGCTGCCACTGTCTTCCTCTGCACCATGGAGTCCTTTCAGAGTTGAGCCTACCTCTTCCTTCTGTGCTGGCCCTGGCATGTCTCTTCTCCACAGTGACGGCTAGAGAACTCAGGCAGTCCTGATGGCACAGTCAGGATTTATTTGCACAATGAATGATTTGAATATACTTTTTGTTGATCAAACATCACATAATTGCCCACTGGAAAACTAAATTGTAAGAATTTTGAGTAGTTTTTTAAAAAAAATTAAATTTGTTTTAATTGGTTATACATGACAGTAGAATACCCTTTGAGACATCATATATAATGGAGTATAATTTCTCATTCTTTTGGTTGTACATGATGTAGATTCAGACTGGCTGAATAGTTACATATGTACATGGAATAATGTCTGATTCATTCTATAATTCTTCCTATCCCCCTAACCCACCCCTCCCTTTACTCCCCTCTCCCTAAAGTAACTTTATCTTCCTTAGGACTTCCCCCACCACCAACCATTGTGATTTAATATCCGAATATCATAGAAAACATTTGGCTTTTAGTTTTTTGGGATTGGCTTATTTCACTTAGCATGATATTCTCCAGCTCCATCCATTAACCGGCAGATGCCATAATTTTATTGTTCTTTAAGGCTGAGTAATAGTCCATCATATATATATATATATATATATATATATATATATATATATNGAATAATACTCCAATGTGTCTATATATCACATTAAAAAAATCCATTTATCTGTTGAAGGGCATCTAGGTTGGTTCCTCAGTTTAGCTATTGTGAATTGAGCTGCTATAAACATTGATATAGCTGTATCACTGTAATATGCTGATTTTAAGTCCTTTGAGGATAAACCAAGAAGTGAGATAGCTGGGTCAAATGGTGGTTCCATTCCAACTTTTCTCAGGAATCTCCATACTCCTTTCCATACTGATTGCACCAGTTTGCATTCCCACCAGCAATGTATGAGTGTCCCTTTTTCCCAACATCGTTGTCAACATTTATTGTTGATAATTGCCATTCTGACTATGGTGAGATGAAATCTTAGAGTAGTTTTGATTTGCATATTTCTTTAATTGCTAAAGGTGTTGAACATTTTTTCCTATATTTGTTGATTAATTGTATTTCTTCTGTGAATTGTCTATTCAGTTCCTTAGCCCATTTATTGATTGGGGTATTTGTTTCTTGGTGTTAAGAGTCTTGAGTTCTTTATATATCCTGGAGATTATTACTCTATCTGAGGTGCATGTGGCAAACATTGAGTAGTTTTTTAAATAGGGTTCACTATGGAAAACAAATAACTAGAGATTTCAAGCAGAAGATATTTAATATAGGGTATTAGTTGCTTTGAAATTATTGGAAAGACTATATAAAGCAGACTATAGGCTGAGTGGCTAGTAACCCATAAATGCTATGCTTTATGGCAGCCTACATCTGGATTCATCCCAGAACTACAGAGAATTACTCCATTTTATTTACTTAGGAAAGAGAAAGCCATGAGGCCTCTTTCAAGAATGTACTGCTGTACTTGTGAACCAGAAATCAAGAAGCCATGATTAGGAAGGTGGTAACTGGACTGACCCTGAGACATGGAGTCCAACTTCCCTCTCTATCACAGCTGCTTCTAAATAACCACAAAGCTGAAGACTGAATATGAGAACATGGATGCAGAAACCCCAGCTATCCTCTCCCACCCAGCCATGCTTCCAAACAGGCCAGAGCAGCGGAAAGATGGCCTCCATCTTACGATTGCCTCCCAAATCTCAAGACACTGCATTTGTTTTGAAGGATGTCTTTTGCAATCAAACCCCATGTGCAAGGCAGCCTGTTACTTGACAGGGCAAATTTGAGTACTGATTCACCATTTCCAGCACAGTAAATGTTATGACCTTCACACGTGGGAGTGTCCTCTGTACAGCTAAGTATGTAATAGAAACTCCCATGATGCTGAAGTAACAATTGTCTTCTATTAGGTCTTCACTAGTTAGTGTAATTAATTATATAACAGAACAATTTCCCCTATGGGGAATTCCTATTTATCAGAAAAATGCCATAAGGAGGGAAGACCCTGAGCTGACCTGGGAGTGTATTCTAAGCTGTTTTGGTTTCAAATATCTTGGAAAGTACTAGAGGGATATGTGGAATATTATAACAATGCTTCCCATGTCTGGGGGGAGTTCTGTAGTTAACTTTCCATCCCGTGTCTCCTCCCTACACTTCCCCTCCCTATCCTTTAATGCACATGTAGAATTTGCAATGGAAATAGATGTAAACTACTTTATTTAAAATATATTAAATGGAGATGTGACCAATGAGCCTGTATTGATTTTTTTTCTGACTTCTTTAACTCTTACATAACCCTTATTTAGAAATGTGAAATAATTGTTAGTAATCTCCTTCAGCTTTACCCTTTCGTTCTACTGGATAAATTTTGGGCATGTTTTTTTTTTTTTTTTTTCCTCTTCCAAATTAAGAATCAGGTTAACTTATCATTCTTTTACTTTGTAATAAAATAGATATTGTGAAGTTACTGGTACTATTCATTTGGGTGGGGACAGGGGAGCACAGAGGTGGTAGAGATGTAATTGAAGTATATAATCTGATTTTATCATCAAAGGTGACATTCCTTTCTTCAGGAGAACCTTGTTGCGTAGGTGAGTTGATAACAGCTTCTGTTAGATTTCTGCCATATCTTGCTTTCTTTTGTTTCAGCACAATCTTTTTTTTTTTTTTTAAATCCATTCTTTCCTCCTTACTGGGGGCACATTCTTCTACAGCAGGGAAGCCCCCAGAGCTTCCTCCACTCTTTTGTGTTGTGTGCTCTGACCTCTGAGCAACTGCTGTCACAGATTCGAAGTCTGGAACCTTTGGGGGAGGGACTGACTCTTTAAGGATTCACTGGCACCAAGTGACCAGAACTTCATTACCAAGGTGTTATAAATGGGTGACTATGGACGCTATCATCCAAACTGATGCACTTGTGGACAAGGGCATTGGTAATAATTATACCAAAGCAGCAGGGATAAATTGGATGTATGGTTACCCTAGTTATAAGGAACCATGGAAAGCAGTGATTGAAATGTTACTAAAATTATTCCCTTTACTCCTTACTCAGAAATGTGAAGTAATTACCAGTAATCCCTTTCACCTTTATTCTTGCACCCTAATAGGTCCATTTGGACACTTCCCTTCCCCCCATTTTAACTTTGGAATTGCCAGAGTTTGTCTCCGTTTGAGATCTTTATAACTCTCACCAAATTATTAAGGTTACTTTCTTTTTTATATATAATCACTTGCTGAGCGCTGAGGATGGGTTAGACCCTGTATTAAGGGACAAAGGAAAATAAAGCTGAGAAAAAAATGTCATCTTTGTCCTTTGTTCACGATCAGTGCTGTGATATTATTTCAGGACACTGGGTTTTCTACCTGGCTCAAAGTCTAGGGGAATTCATCTTATGCTTCTCCCCCACTGAAGTGTAGTCTGCCAATGTAAAAAGATTTAAATGCCCAGATAATGAGTTTTATCAATTTGCTTATTTTATACTTGGGATATTGTTTTGGATTTGACACGAAGAAACTTTTTTTAGTCAAAGAAAACTTTGAAAGCTACTGGTTTGGGATTTAGAATGTTGTTATTGTTCTACAGCTAAAAGGATAGTGGGGAAATACAAAGCGAAGAACCGAACTGATGAAACTTGAAACACAAAGGACATAAATTAAATAGGAAACAAATAAATTGCCTTAAATATCTGAAGGATGATTGTGTATTGAGGTTGGTGATTGCTGAACACAAAGACAGGGCAGATAGGTGGACTCTGTGGGAAAACGGGTTTTGGCTATCTATATTGAACTCTCCAGCAGTAATCACTTTCCTGCTATGAAAGGGGCTGCCTTAGGAGGGCTGCCTTATGTCCTTGACATTGGACTTGTGCAAGTGAACTCTCAGGTGGTGGGTGAACATCAGCCTGAACATCATATTAGAAGAAATATCTTCAATAACAATTTCGCAACTCGATTTCAAGGATGTCAAATTTCTGTTTTGGTGAATGTTGAGTAACTAGCTTAAAAATTTCTAAAGTGTGTGCATATGTGCGTGTGTGTGTGTGTGTGTGTTTGTGTATTTCCTCCAGAATATTAGCTAATTGAAAATATACTTTATGCATTTTGGGTTTTTCTTTAATTGCATAGTGGTCAGTGGTTGATAAAAATGCAGAAGTCACAACACTATATTCTCATCAAGAGAAATTTAAAAGGGAATAGGCATTCTCTGGTATGATTCTGAAAGCGATCTGAAACAGCCTGGTTCATTTTTACTCATCTGCCATTGGTTAGTACCTCACCAAAGTTTGCCTCTGTTTCAAAATCTTGAAATAAAAGTGGAACAATTTCCAACATGATTTAAGAAAAAGGTCACCAGTTGAAAATGGTTCCTATTATTTTTTTTCTATTAAATGTGAAATTGCAAAAACAGCCTTTCTTACATAATTCAAATTTATAATACATTCAAATGAGAAATTGTCTTTTTTTATACCATTTCAAACACTGAGAAATAATTTCTTTAGGCTTTTGGATTGGTGTTAAACAGTTATTATTTCAAAGCATATAATGCATGAATTTGATGGTCTTCATTTTCTAGAAATAACTTGTGGTTCTTGAAGGTTGAAAATTTGTATTTCCCTCTTCCTTGCTTTATTTTTCCATTATCTGAGCACTTAAAAATTTAGCTTAACAATATTCTTATATTTTGACAATAGGATGAAGTTGATTTCACTTTTTAACAGGTTTACTAGCACAAATTTACTAGCACTTGCTAGTAATTAAAGGTGACAAGTAATTAGAGACACAGATTAAACTGGAAATTTTAATTTATTATTGAATTCAGATATTATTATTATATCAACTCAAATTATGATGTTCAAATTCAATGCAAAAGCTCTGAGATGATTTACACACAATGGTTGTGACACAGGTTATGAATAGCACAGTTGACAGGTGACAGTTTTGTGAGCACTATAATGTTCAAAAGGCTCATGTGTAGTGATTCAGGCCAAATCTTGTATCTGTGAACACTCTTAGTTGACTCCATGTAATGGTATGGGCTGAATAAACATAGCATCACAGAAACAGACATTATGGCCAGGAGTAAACTTGGCCTGAGATTTATCGGCAGTGGCTTCATCTTCACTGAAAAACAAATTGTTTCTACTTTTTCCAGTTACATGTAAGATAGAAAATTTTCTGCTATCCTCTTTATTTTTACTGTTATATCAAAGTGAATTTGCAATAAAGGAAAAATACAAACAAAATTATTAAAAAATTAAGAGTAATTAAAACATCCCTCAAGTGCTAGTAAACTTCCATGGTTTGTCTAATGGGCATAGCAGACATGTAAACAGATAACTAAAACAGTGTTTATGTGGTTAATACGAGTTTGAACAAGCTGTCAGGGGAACCAGACGAGTGAGCAGCAATTAACTCACAGACCTACCCACTTATTGGTAGGGTTAGGAAGAGAAGATTCCAGATAACCACTACGGCTTCCTCGGAGATTAGATTGTTGATTTTTCCCATCATCACTTTCTCATTCTTTTGGAGGGGCAAAACCTTTATGTGTTAGGCAGCCAGCATGTCATCTTTATAAATCCAGATTTCCACTTTCAGAAGTAGATTTACTGAGCTCAGAAGAGCTTATGCCATTGTTTGCCCCTCTCTCCTGGCCTTGTACAGAAAAGCAGTCTGTTGCTAGAATTAGAGAATTGAGAAACATCCTTAAGAGTGATTTTTTAAAAAAAAAAATTTAGTTGTAGATGTACACAATACCTTTATTTTTTTATTTTTATTTTTATTTTTTAATGTGGTGCTGGGGATCAAACCCAGTGCCTCACATGTGCTAGGTAAGTGCTTTACCACTGAGCCACAACCCCAGCCCAAGAGCTTTCCCCGCCTCCCCCCCTCCCCCCATTCAGGGCACTCTAGAGAAGTCATACCATTACAGAACATAAATTATTGTCATGGGAGGAGATTTTGGAGATCATCTTGCTAATTGTTTATTAGAGCTGGGGAAATTGAGATCCAGAGAGAGTGAATGTTTTCTTGCTCACTTGGCCAGTAGAACAGTTGCCATAAGATATAAGGCTGGGGTCACCCATCTTCCATTCTGATTTTCAATGGCAAGGGTGCTGACTCTTTTGACAGATTCTTTACTCCTCTGTCCATTTCAATGCCTTTCATCTACTTCATCCTGTCCATCCAGCCACAAGGAGTGTTTTTACTTGCTTAGTAAAACTCACCCACTGCAAAAGCTACTGGTAGGCAGAAAAACTGAGTTTGAACGCAGTCTCTGATGTGTTTTCACTGCTCTGATACATTCGGTAAGCTTCTCTGCATGTTATTTTGAACATTGTGCTCAAAGTACAAGAAATGCATCAGTTCCTAAGGTTTCTCCTCACTGAGACTCTCAGTGACCTTTTACCTCCTCAATAACCTATCTGGGCGCTTGTCAACCATGTCTGTTTTTTTCCATGACTAATAGAAATTGTGGCAAACAAAAGGCCAGTTAGTGAGTATTCGTTCCACTCTCTCCTTAGCCTTCTCTGGAGAGTCCTGGTCTTCCACTGCTATTGTTTCCCTGTCAGGGTTGATTGTTTCCTTCTGCAGTGACATTGTGAATCTGAAGTGAAAGTGCAGTGTAGGGGCATGTCTCCATTCCGTCGCACTTTTTTATCGAAGACAACTACTTGCCTGGACTGGTACTTCTCTTTGCTGCTTTTTGGTTCTTTAGGGATCATCCAATGTATTTGGTCTTTTCTTGTCACCCACAGTGTTGCCAGGAACAGGGAGTACACTGTTAGAATTCGTTTCTGTGGGTACTAACTATGCAAGACAGGTCAAATGTGTCAATTCCTGCTCTTTCCACACTCCTCTCCATTGATAAGAACCTCAACCTACTTAGTTTATGGATTTGTGGGGGAATTATGGAACATAGGAGTTGGAAGGAATGGTAGCAGGTATCTAATCTTTACAGATGGGGAAAGGCACTGAGATTCAAGCAGGTCAGGAAACTAAAGTCATTGAGCCCATTAGTGATTGAGCAAGAAATTATACCCAAGCCCTCTGTATCTAAGTCTAGTGCTCTTTCCAGTTTTCCGAGTGTCTCTCAGAGCCTATATAAAGGTTTGGCATTTCTGTAGAGTTGTTCTCTCGTTACCCCTTCTGAGCAATGCCAGCTGTCCATGCAGAGAGTGGGGCATTTAGCCAGTGTTGGGCCAAAGCTGTCTGTAAAGAGAAGTTGAGTGAATACATTGACATTTTCAGCCCATGGCAGGTCCTACTTTGCCCTTCCGGCTCTATCTGACCCAGTGCTTCAGAGGAAGGGTGATTACATTTGCTGCTCAACTAACAATTGTGTGTAATTTTCAGCCTGCCTTATTCTTCAGCACTGTCTTCCCACGCTTCCATCACATGCCACAGCATATCTGCTTCGTAATTACACTGGTAGGGACTTACCTACGCCGTTTGGAAAAAAGGTTTGCCTAAAGTGCTTATTTACTTGTGAATAATAAATCTTGATTGATACCTTGGTAATCTCTGAGATCCATCCAAGACTCCCTCCCACAGTGGGGAGGGTTGAAGAGTCAGGGAAACGGGTGACACAAAAAGAAAAAAAGAAAAAGAAAAAAGAGTCGTTCTTCCTCACTGATGAGCTAAAAGAATTATACATGGTTAGAAATCTTCAGGCCGGACTTTTGCTTGATATTATTAGCTAGTTGTAAAGTCAGAATCTTTCATACAGTTGTAAAAGCTTGTGAGCAGGTTTGTCATTAGTGCTCATCTAATCTAATCACCACATTTCTAGAGAAGGATACACCACAACTCGGAGCAGGAGTTGCATTATATGCTCATGGCTGAGCTAAGACTGGAAGATGGGTCTGAATTCTGGAGCTGCTGCATCCTCCAGCCAATACCAGTAGGTAGAAAAGGATGTACCCCAGAGAAGAATGCACATTGTCCTATTTTAATATATGATTAAGAAAGCAGTTTTGAAAGTCCAGGAAGGTATTGACTTTTATATACAGAGAAAGTTAAAGAGAAACTTTCGAAGATTTAGAAAAGTGTTATTTAAAATATAACTACTGCTTGTTTAAATGAAGAAAATGTGGCTGAGGGACATGAATGTTAAATCTGCCCTCAGCTGCTCCTGTGTTTAAGTCACAGCTCCTCACCCTTCCAGTTCTTCTGCTGCCAAAGTGGTGGTGTTAATTTCAGCTTCTTCCCTCAATACCATTGATTTGTTCAGCCAGTACTGACCGAGAGCCAGGCCTTGAGTTAGTCACCAAGGAAGATCTAGAGACTAATGTATTTCATTTAGAGGTCAATATAAATGCTTTAAGTTAATCATTCTCAATCCTTGAATCAGAATGTATTCATAAAGAATCTGGGGATGTAGCTCAGTGGTAACAGTGCTTGCCTACCATGCACAAGGCCTTGGGTTCATTCCTTGGCACACAAATTAATAAATAATATATGTGTACAGATCTTATATGAGTTTAGTGTGCAGCTTTTAAAAATGACTGTTTGAAGCTTATAGGACTGATGTTACACCATATAATGGTTTGTGCTTTTTAAATTTTGGTGGCCTATATAAATGCTTATAGAGTAGAATATTGACTTGGGAGGGAAAAGAGAAAAAACAATATGACCAAACACTAGTTAGTTCTGCTTTTGTGAATGACAGATAGCAAGCTTGCATCATATGACACCTTTAGAGAGGCATAATGGCTTTGCTAGTATTAACTGTCATTTTACCTGTGGCCCTAAGTTTTCCTGCCCTTAGAGAAGGGCTTGGTCATCCTATGGCATTTTTTAGTCATTCTCATTCTGTGGTGCCTTGATGAATTGGGTCTGTTGACTGTTGGTTTCATCAGTTTGTTAAAGTGTGGCTCACTGTGGTTAGGTTTGAGGAAACAGAACAGGGAACACATCACAGCTAGTAGAATCCAAGCGGTAGGAGTGGAGATAATAAAGCAAATCTGCTGCTGCTAGAGACCGTGGATTTGGGGTAGAAAAATCTGTGTTTAAATGTTAGTTGCAATTTATTAATTGTTTCCTTGAACAAGTCATTTAACCACTTACAGCCTTCCAACCTTACTTTGCATGTATGTGTGTGCGTGTGTGTGTTTGTGTACGTGTGCCCACGTGTGCCCATGCACATGCATGTGGTACTGGGGATTAAACCCAAGGCCTTCTGTATACTAGGCAAGCATTACTACTTAGCAACATCCTCAGCCCCCAGCTTTGCTTTCTTGCCTTGCTAAATGTGGATAATCATAATGCTACCTCATATGGTGGTGGGATGACTGAGTGGCCAATAGACGATCACTTCACAGAAAGCAAATCTTAAATGCATAGTTGCTGTTTGTTGTCAATGTGTGGCTTTTGTGTGCCTCCTGGATAATTAGAAGGCCATGACAGAGGAGCAACAGAGAAAAGGTAATAAGCAAAAATTATTAATTGCCTTTCATTAGCACATTACCTGGAAAATTGGTGCTCAGGGTGCCACGGCTCTGAGCCTCCCTTCACAGTAGGCATCTTGATTGGAGGAGGGCCATTGCTCTTGTTTTCCTCTCTTATGATGGGGTTGTATATATTTAGATCCTCTATGGGGATCTTCCCTTTCACTTCTTGCTTTCGTGATGATTATAAGCCTAGAGTGAAACCCATCTAGAACCAGAGGAAGTAAGAGCAGGGTAAGTTTTGGTCTATCAAAACCAGCTCTTACCTCTGTTTTTTGTTGTGTTTACCTTGGGTCTCTCTGAGTTGCCGAGTAGCCCCAATTGACTTGCTTGTTCATCCATTCGTTAAACTTTTCAGGTTTCTCTAAATCCATTTATCAAATGGAAGGGCCATATAAAGACTTCAGAGAAGAAAAATACTGTAGAATATCAGTTATTTGGAACTTTACAGATGACTAATTTGCTCATGAGTGTCTTCCCTTATTAAACATCACTCTGGAATAGCTGAGACTAGAACTGGGGCCAGAGGAACTCTGCATCTATATGACTGTATTTATTAACTTTCGTGGGTCCATCCCACATGGACTAATTTTTTTTTTTTTTACATGTTGTTTTCACTCTCATTAGATTCCTGTTCAAAGTTAAAAGTTCTAGCTGCATATGTCTTTACATGAGACCTTTAAAACGAAACTCATTTTCTCTTTCAGACTATTCCCTAACTATTCTTTCCCTACCTTCTTCTTTTCAGGACAGCTGATCTGTCCCTGACCCTCAGACATGCCTTGCTTTGTTCCTGTATCGTTATTGCCAGTCATTGTTCTTGTTGCTCCAGTTACCTTTCAGATCCTCTGTTTTAGAAGTTCTGGCTAAGGACTACCTCTGCCATGCCTGTGCTAGCTCCTGTAACAAACACCAGCATTTCCCTTATGTTTTCTATGTTACTCTCTTTCTCATTCATTATACACATACAAATATATCTTCCTCAGACAGACGTTAAGTTACTCAAGTAAAGGGTGAAATTCTGATTCATCTGGAGCTCCACTGATAAACATATAAACTCATTCCTTTCGCAAATTAGTAGATTATTTTTATTGAGTACCTATCATGTACTAGACTCTAGGATTGCAAACAACAATCACTTTTGCTGTCAAGGATTCGAGAATTCACTTGGGGATGCAGGCACACAATCAGGCAGAGTACTATATGATGAATGTGTAACAGAAGGGTGCCAGGCACTGTCCACCTGTAGAAACATGGCACACATATGAAATGAAGGACACAGTGGGTGGCTTATGTCTTTAAGGACATGGAGGAAGTAATTCTTTGCAGCTAAGTGATGTGTAGTCAAGGAGAAATCATTTTTAACTAAGAGGTAGCTTGTTTCAGGAAATGGATGAATTTCCTGAAAACTAAGACTGAAAAATCACCTTAGAAGAAGTAAAAGACTGCTGCTATTGTAGAAGTTATTAGAAATATGATTATTATTTGTTATTAAAAGATGTCATATTCTCATATTTAAATGACTGTACACTGAATCTTGATGAACCTTTAAAGATCAGATAATTCCAAGGTCATTATTACCCTATTCCATTGTCTAGAATAGTTTATCAAACCCCCATATCAAAACCTAATAAAAAGTAAAATGAACAGAGATAAAATACTACAAAATGATCTTCTTATAAGTATATGTACAACAATTCTAAACACATAGTTATTTCATCAGTGTTTCAAAACACCAAAAATGTGACTTTGAAGGATTTATTCTAGGAATGCAAAGATGGTTCAATATCTGGAAATCTATCCACATGATCCATTACACCACCAAATCCAGAAATACGGAAATGAGATGATTGTTTCCCCTATGGCAGAGAGCTAGAAATTCTAGACAGGTATATGTGACTGAGGGATAACTGTATTCATTTGTTCAGTCTCTTCTGCATAAGATATTCTTATAATGGCTTGTTGGCCAGGCATTGTGCTGGTATAGTGCGACTATGCAAGAGTTTCTAGCTAATTGGGGAAGATAGGCTAGTAAATAAATTGCTTCCTTGTGGACTGTTATAAGTTAAAACAAACAAACAAACAAACAAAACCCCCAAAGTACTAGAAGAGCACAGAAAAGGGATTAAGCTATTCCTATTGGGGCAAGTTAGGGAAATAATCAGAGTCAGAGATATTTGAACTGGAGCAAAGTAAAGAGAGGGGGACGGCATTGCTAATATTCTGCTTAAGGGCTGGAACAAGTGTTCAGAGTCATGAATGTTTATTACAACATTTGGGACTCGTGTCTCTGGCTCACTGTTGATGTGGAGGAGAATGGCAAGAGAAGATGCTGTAAAGGGCATCTGCAAACATCTGAAGCAGAGGTGGAGCCTAAATTGCCTCCTTACAGAAGGCAGTGCCAGTGTAATTCTTGGTGCTGGGCTAATTGAAGCAGCTATGGAAGTAATCATTTGCATACTGATTCTTAAGGTTTATCTTCTTTTTAAAAATATATTCTCCTGGAAGCTGCTGTTTCTTTTTGTCTATAGTATATCTGGAAAGGCCAGTGTGACACATTCAATAAGTAACATAGGATTGCTCTGGATATGTGCATCTTTGTTTTAAAGAGAAGTTATAAGTATGATATTAACCTATTTTTAAAAGCATACAATTAAAATATATACTATAGATTTACACGGTGCATTAAAACTTGAACATTTTTTGATCCCATTTACTCTTCACTTACATTCCCATTAGAGATGTTGCAAGCAAAATAGTTAGTTTTGTCCCCATTTGGTAGAAGACTGAGACTTGGTTAAAAACAACAACAACAAAAAAACCCTGGTATTCCTTGGGGTGGGGGATATACAGTGGTAGAGCACTTGCCTAGCATGTACAAGGCCCTGGGCTCAATCCCTAATGCATGCATAAGCATGCGTGCGCATACAAACACACACACACACACACACACACACGCACAGTGTTTCTCAACCTTGACACATGGGCTTGATTTGGTACTTAATTTTGCTTTGCTAAAATGATTCCAAATGTGCAGATTTGTAGAGTATAACTGACATTTATTGGTCGTTTCTCTATATTGGTTTTGTATTACACCTTAGTGGTGGTTTAGTAATTGTATAAAATATATGGTTCCTGCCTTTCAAGGAACTTGCAGTTTTTTAAGTGTGCATATATACATGCACATAAAGAAGTATAGAAAAAGAAAAGAAAGGCTCTGTACCAGAGGGAAAGACCAGTGTGGTCACTGGCTTCAATGACACGTGTCATGATTCCCAGTCAGAGTATTCCTTATTGGATCATGTTATCCTACTCTTCTGGCAAAATTCTACCTCCAGGTGTTTTCCTCCTGGTAAGATGGTCATATAATTTTCAGTGACCTTCTATGCGAACAGAAGCATTCCTTCCCCCCATTTTGAATAGCAGTTAACAGCATACAACACTTTAGTATTGTTTCACTGGTTGACAGAGAAGATCTTTTAAATCTTAGTTTTTCAGTAATGGAGGTGCCTTGGAGAGGGTTCAGAGTCACGTCGGTCATCCTCCGTGTGCACTGATGTCAATTCTAGGGCTTCACTGTGTCCCAACTCTCCTCCTCTACCCTATTTCTCTACTGTTTTGTCATGTGCTGAGGCCTTTTTTTCTTCCTGCATTTTCTTTGCTCTTTCTCTTTATAGACATCTGGAGGTAATCATGTAGTCCTCTTAATTAATTCAGTTCAATTAATAAATTACTAGGTGGGTTAGGGCTGGGAGTGGGTACATGTTACCTTCCGGGCCTCCCATGCTAGAGAGCTCTTGTAATCAGCCTTGGAGAGCCCTCCTTGGCAGGCTGCATGGAGGAGTGGTTGGCTTATCCTGGCAGAAGAGACTTGGCTTTCCCTTTTTCATAAAGTGTGTATAATATGATCAGAGCAACATCCAGGCTGGGCTGGTTGTTCCCCACGTAAAGTTAGGTTTTTTTTCCTTAATTTCCAACATAGTGTCTGCTCAGCGTAGCTCTTAATGGACATCTCTTTGTTGTTCAGGGCTGACCTATGCATTACAGATGGGTAATATTTGTTTGCTACTAAATGCCAGTAATTGTTCCAGGCATTGTGGCAACCAGTGTCCCCTGCCTCGTCATCTCCAAGTAGTTCTTGGTAGGAAGCAGAACTGCTCTTTGAGGGGACTTAAAGGGTTCTGTCAGACATCTGTCATGCCCCTCTTCCCAAAATAAGCTTTTATTGTTTCCTTAATGCCTGAAGGATAAACGTAATCTCTTCTCACTTTGGTTCTATCATATGTTTTGGTTCTGCTAGTTACTTTCTTTTCTTTCCCCTCCAGTCACATGAAACCAAGTGCTGGTATTTTTCTGCCTGTGTGACTTTCCTGCCATTGTTCAGGCTCAGCCTCTGGTCAGCATTCAGGGCCCAGCTGGGTGGCTGTCCTCCGTGAGGTCTTGCTGGCTGTGCTCCAGGAAGAAGGATCTTATCTTTTTCTGCCTCCCAGCCACACATTTTAAAACCACACTTAGGTAACATTGCCTCATTTAGGTATCACAATTTAATTGGTATAATAATTGTTTTAATCGATTATTTATAAAATTTGAAACTTTCCCCCCCAATTTCCTACAAAGAAACTTCTTCGTGTTAGGAACCATTTTTTTTTTTTTTCATATCTACTTTTCCAAGAGTATGGGCTACTGAAATAAATAATTACTGGAGAGGAGATATTCAAGCATGAGGGACTGTCGTCTTCTTGTTCTCCTTTTCTCCCAACCTTTCTCCCCCTTCTACTCTCCTTCTCTTTCTGATGATATCTCTTCCTCCCATGTTTTTCCTTTTTTTCCATATTCCTTCACCTTTCTTATTTCTTTCTTAATTTTTTTCCAGAGAGCTTTATTTAAAGTCCTTAGGCATGGATTAAGATGAAATAACCGTGAAGTGAGGTATGCCACCTTCACTTTCATGCTTCTTAAAAACTGTGTTTATTTCTTTTTTATTACAGATTCCAATAATGTCTCATCCATCTTGGCTGCCACCCAAAAGCACTGGTGAGCCCCTTGGCCATGTGCCTGCACGGATGGAGACCACCCATTCTTTTGGGACCCCCAGTATTTCAGTGTCTACACAACAGCCACCCAAGAAGTTTGCACCGGTAGTGGCTCCAAAACCCAAGTACAACCCATACAAGCAACCTGGAGGTGAGGGTAAGTGCTGGCATTTCAGATTTCAGTGTCCACCATGGGAAAATTCAGTATAATGGAAGTGATTTATAGTATATTGTTGTGTGGCCAAAAGGTGGCTTGTAAATTAATTCACAATGTATTTAGCATAGTTTTTGGACTATCAAAGGTTAATGAGCCTCCAGTAATTACCTGGCTCAATTCCTTTTTTAGAAACAAAGAGAATAAGCCCTCACAAGGGTTATATGTCTATGGATATGGCTTCTTTATTCAAAGCTTAGTGTCCTTGTGCTACCTTATCCTCTATTTCAGCCCACTGTCTCGTGGGGATGTGTCCACCATCTAATGGTTCCCATTACCATTGATCCTTTGCTCTAAATTGTTGCTATGCAATAGTCTGATGAGAAACCCATATGAAGTGAATCTAATTGAGTGCCTGGAATTATTTTCCCTTCTTTGGCTCTTTCTGCTGCCTTAGGCTGCTGGAGGATGAAGTTGTCTTCAGAGCTCTGGGAGGTTTTCACTTGCTAAAGCTCACAGACAATTCTGACTGAAGCCTTAGATTCAGGGGTTTTTAATAATCATACCTTCAGTTTACACTGAGTGGGGTGTGAAGGTCTGCCTGAAGTGAGCATTCACATGTGTGTGTACACACACTCTTGTGTTAAACTGTACAGGCAGTGCAAATGCTGCTGTACTTCTTGGTTGAAGTAGTACTATATTTTTGCCAGTCAATATCAGCAGCTCATTCAAACCTATGAAACCATAATTTATAACTAATACACAGAAGGATGCTATGCTTCTAGAAAATGAGAAAGAAGAGGTGGTGGAAGGTGAGTCAGCTGCTCTGTCCCTATTTTCCACCCCATCTCACCTTTTAAAAAGATTATCTTAGCCTTTCCATGATTTTTTCCATTACTTCTTGGATAACATTTTGGCATGTTTGGTTTAGAAATATTTCCCAAGACTTTTCCATGTTCTGCGTTAATGTTTAGTCTTTCTCTTTTCTTCCTATTTCTCTCTGACTCCCAGTAAATACTTTGCTAGTCTGTTAGTGTTTTAGGACTGATGTCAGAAGCCGGGTTGAGATGTCTAGACGTCTAGCTTGTGTGAGGTGGCCAAATGCCTAGGAAGAGTGTGTGTGGGGGGGTCATACATCAGCTTGCCTGAAGCTGTGGCTATGGATCTTTGGATGTCCTTTCCCCAGAAAAGGTGACCAGACCTTTAGAGACTTGCTCTGGAAAAACAGCAAACGAAGCCCACAGCACTCTTCTGTTCTCCATAGCAGTGCTTGAAGTTTTATTGCCCTTGAAGGAGACTGCATTTTTTTTTTGCAACTAATCAGGGTCTTAGTGGAATTGGTTTTCTTTGACTCATCATTCTTTAGTGATTGTGGGGCTTGGAAATGGGATCTGGAAGAGGATTGCTCTCATGGGGACAGGAGGAGCCATGTGTTGGCTTCCTCATTTGTTTTCTCAACATTTTCCTATTCTAATTACTCCTTGACATTGCTACTTTGTCTCCTAACTTTGGAGATAACTCAAAAGGGCTTCCTTCTAATAGGAATACAGACATGGTCAGTTAAAGAGTAAGTTGGAGGCAATGTGAAGAAGTCTTAGCAGGTATGTTGATGTCATGCCGGAGAGTTCGGCTATGCACTGCAGGTTCTGTATTAAGTAGGCCAATACATACACATATGAGATAAGAAGATGAGAGACACATACCATGCTCCTTTAGACTTTATTCTGAATACCAAGTCTTGTAGTGACTGTCACATTTCTTTGACTTTTGTTATCGCACCTACTTTTATTCTTGTCACCTTTATAACATGTAGTATATACCAGGCACTAAGCTCTTCCATGATTATATTATTGCCTTTTAATCCTAACCCTAGGAAGCCTGTTTTTCCCATAAGGAAATGGAAGCTTAATGAGGGGAGGTGATGTCTCTGTCATTCGCGGCTGATAAATTTTTGAAATGGAGCTGTGATCTGTGTCTTCCTGTGAGCAGCTTCATCCTACAACTTGCATTTCCATTTATCTTACTCTGCCCCTTCTTGGAGCTTTGCAGTCCAGCAGTTGATTAACCACTGCTCCCTTCACAGTACCAATTACATTTCTCGCCTTGATATTATGCCTATAACCTCTGGGGTCTGCTTTTTCCTTCTTAAATTCTAACTGTGAAAGTATAAAAGTACCCACATTTTCCACATCAACTTATATTTATGTGATACCTATATGTTGTAATTTTCTTTTATAAGATATTCTGCTAATAACCTTTTTCTAAAGGGCTTTGGTACACTTAAAAGTGGGGTATGCTTTTTCCCAGTTAGTAGCTCTTTACACCTTAGGTTCTTTTATTTTACTTCCATTGTTCTCCTACTTTTCATTAATTTTTGTAAAGATTTGTGTTTCCTCAGCTGTCTTCAAATGCTTCAACATTTCCAAATGCCTTTCTGTGTCTAATACTATGAGCTTGTCCACTTACCTGTCTGTCTGTATCTGTGGCTATTGTTGTTTTATCTTCTTACAGATTTTATAGTGTCAGTTGTTGGTATCATTTTCTATGAAATTATTTTGGTTTGTATTTATGATTTTGTTCCATCAATTCCTCTATTCTGTACTGATGAGGAAAACATGCATATTCTTTAAAGAGCAATATTCTTCTGCACCACCATTTAATATGATTTATCCTGAAATCTGGGTTCTTTCTTTGCTTTTAAAGAACAACAACTTAAAAGCAAGAAGACAAAACAAAACCAAAGTCTTTAATTAAACTTTTGATGGTATAACAGTATATATTTCTTCTTTTGTTCTTGGTAGATAGTAAAGTTTGTAAGTTTTCCTATAGTTCAGTCACTCTAGGAATTAGAATCTCAATTACCCTCTCTCATCCCACTCTTTCTTACTGTTTCTTTTAATAGTTTGGTTGATTAAATTTTGGAGATTTTTAAAAAATACATCATTTTAATAGATACTAATCTAGAGTGATTTGTAATGTTTGCAAGTTTGTAAACTTGAAGTTGTCTTATGGCCTAGGATGGACAATTTTCTTTATTCTTTTCTTTTTTTGTAATGACTGTTGGACCTAGGACACTTTACCATTGAGCTACATTCTTTAGTCTTTTTATTTTCTATTTTATGACAGGGTCTCACTAAGTTGCTGAGGTCCTTGCTAAGCTTCCAAGGTTGGCCTTGAGCTTGCAATCCTCCTGTCTCAGCCTTCTGAGTCTCTGGGAGTATAGACGTGTCACCACACCTAGCTAGAATTGAATTCTTTTTAAATCTCTGAAATACCTTTTAAAAAATATTGTGTTAGATTTTTGAAAAGTGAATCTATCAGATCCCAGGTGAAGATGATGCTTTCAGTTGAATCCCTTTATATTGATACAATCCTTTCTAATTTCTTGAGCACCTTCATTTCATTCTTTTAATTTTCAGAAGAGAATTTTTACTGTAGCTCTCTGAGGTACATAGAACAGGTATTGGTGCCATTTCACTGACTGGTGGAGTATCAGAAATAAAGTAGCTTATTAAAGTATGATGGAGGTAGTAAAAGAGTATCTAGAGCTCTGAGCTGATTTTCAAGGACTCTTCTTGGTTGGACCAGACAACTTCATGTCCTTTTTAATTCCATTGTTTTATTATTCTATGATTCCTCCTTGAAATTAATTTCAAAATGGTGATCCTTTTCATAAACTATTCCTACATATTACCTTGTATATTTCTATATGATAAAAATTAGGCCTCTGTTTCCAGCTTTGCTCACCTTATTCTGTCTAAGCTTTTAAAGATAGACCCGGAGAGGCAAGATAAATTTTATTAAAAAGGAGTCCTTAGCTGGAATTTAGTTTACCAGAACTTGCTATGCTTTCTGCTACCCTGAGGTTATTAATCCATTCCATGGAGAAGAAATAGTTATAGATTACTGCTAATACGGGATTGGCACAGTACTCATAATAAAATGTTGATACAACATAAATGATGGGAGTCCCCATGATGGAGCTGACAGCTGAACTTATTTTCTTTATACTTTCATGCTTGGGCCATTGTTCCTGTACTAATTGTGAAGTCTTTGAGTAGTTGAACCAGAAAAAAAGCGTGAAAGTTGTCCAGTTTAGTTCTTCCCTTTGCCAGATGTGAAGACATACACTGAGATGGCAGGGAGAGGCTTTCCTGAGGTTACCCAAGAGGTTGGAGTTGAACTGGGTCCAGATCCCAGGTTTCCTAAGTGTACTCTTTTCACTGTATCACTACCACTGGCTAAGGCAAGATTGACATTTGGATCCTCGGATTGACAATTACTAGGTTACTGATACTTGGTGGAGAGTTAGCCAATAGTGATGTAAAGTCATGTGTTCTGATTTGGCAGTACACATTTGTTTTGTTTAGCAGAGGAGTAGCATGTAAGAGAGAGGGATGGTCACTGTGGCAATGTGTTTAAAGCAATCACTTAGAATGGAGTTTACTCACTATTTCTGTCTCAAATGCATAGGCCAGTTTGGCGCTGTTTTGTTTTCTTGTTAAGGAAACCTCTTTCCATTTACACCTGAAGTCGTCAGTGGGAGAACATGGCAATATCTAAATATTTAGACTCACCGTGTGCTCTCTGGGGTCTTATAGTCCTTGTTCCCATGCAAGGTGACACTTGCCTATGACTTTGGAGATACAAATGGGATCCATCTTATTTTTGTATCCTGACAGTGTTGTTAAATTGTGAGCAGTCACAAATGAGAGGTCGCAGTGTCACTGATGGTAGTTATAATTATGCATAGTGTACCAGGAGGACAGTCACAATGAGTCTCTAATGAGACTTGGGTTTGACTGGCATGCCCTTTTTTTTTTTGATCAGAGTAACATCTTAGGCCTAATCTATCACTATGGAGTGCAATATATGGGTTTTAATTTTCAGGTCCTCAGGGGGTAAAAGGACAAGCTGTTCATTTATTAAAGGATCAGATATTAATTGTATTAATTTGATCGTTATATTGCATCTTCTTGCAGAGAAAATAACTTCTAGTTCTTGGATGCTGTTAAATCATGCCAGAATGTCATAGGCCTTATCAGATTCAGAAGCTCCATGGTGCAGCACTGGCTTGGTGGTCTGGGCATTTACATTATCAGCTTTAGCATTTGACCTTGGGTATGATACTCTTCTATTCCACAACTGTCTCCTTAATTTATAAATTAATTGGCAGTATTAATTACCTTAATGATTGTTTTAAGAATCAAATATAATGATATGTTTGAAAATGTCTTTGAAACATAAAATGCTTTACAGCCCTAAGGAATTTATTGTATGCTTATTGAATAGTCATTTATGTAAAATAGATTTGGTGCCAGACACTCTTCTAGGGCTGAAGTAATGGCAATTAGCAAAACAAACTAATTCTTGACCTCATGGACTGTATTTCTTTCTATAATAAACATGGCTTATATTGTTATTAATAATAAGTAATATTGATCAAATGATAAAATATTGTTTGTTCAATAAAAGCATTTTATAAACTTTTACATATTCTTTTGCATGTAACTTTATTTATTTATTTTCATTTATATATGAGCAGCGGAAAACATTACATTTCTTATTACACATCTAGAGCACGATTTTTCATATCTCTGGTTGTATACAAATTATATTCACACCAATTTGTGTCTTTATACATGTACTTTGGATAATAATGATCATCACATTCCACTTCATTTATAACCCCATTCTCTCTCTCTTCCCCTCCAACCCCTCTGCCCTATCTAGGGTTGTCTAGTCCTCCCATGCTCCCTCTCCCTATCCCACTATGAGTCAGCTTCCTTATATCAAAGAAAACATTCAACATTTGTTTTTTTGGGGATTGGCTACCTTCACTTAGCTATCTGACTATCCATTTACCTGCAAATGCCATGATTTTATTCACTTTTATTGCTGAGTAATATTCCATTGTGTATATATACCACATTTTTAAAATACATTCATCTATTGAAGGGCATCTAGGTTGGTTCCACAGTTGAATTGTGAATTGTGCTGCTATAAACATTGATGTGGCTGTGTCCCTATAGTATGCTGTTTTTAAGTCCTTTGGGTCTAGACTGAGAAGAGGGATAGCTGGGTCAAATTTGGTTCCATTCCCAGTTTTCCAAGAAGTATCCATACTGCTTTCCACATTGGCTGCACCAATTTGCAGTCCCACCAGCAATGTATGAGTGAGTGTACCTTTTCCCCGACATCCTGGCCATCACTTATTGTTGTTTCTCTTCATAATAGCTGCCATTCTGAGTGGAGTGAGATGAAATCTTAGAGTGGTTTTAATTTGCATTTCTCTAATTGGTAGTGATGATGAACATTTTTTCATATATCTGTTAATTGAAAAAATATCATCTGAGAAGTGTCTGTTCAGGTCCTTGGTCCATTTATTGATTGTGTTATTTGTTTTTTTGATGCTTAGCTTTTTTAGTTCTTTATATACCCTAGAGATTAGTGCTCTATCTGATATGTGAGGAGTAAAGATTTGCTCCCAAGATGTAGGCTCTCTATTCACCTCACAGATTGTTTCTTTTGTTGAGAAGAAACTTTTTAGTTTGAATCCATCCCATTTATTGATTTTTGATTTTAATTCTTGTGCCACAGGAGTCTAGTAAGGAATTTGGGGCCTAATCTCACATGATGGAGATTAGGGCCTACTCTTTCTTCTATTAGACACAGGGTCTCTGGTTTTATTCCTAAGTCCTTGATCCATTTTGAGTTGAGTTTTATGCATGGTGAGAGATAGGGGTTCAACATACGGAAATCAATAAATGTAATTCATCACATTGCTAGACTTAAAGATAAGAATCATAGGTTCATCTGAATAGACGCAGAAAAAGCATTTGACAAAATACAGCACACCTTTATGTTCAAAACACTGGAAAAATTAGGGATAATAGGAACATATCTCAACATCATAAAAGCTATCTATGTTAAGCCCTAGGTCAACATCATTCTAAATGGAAAAAAAAAAAAATTGAAGGCATTCCCTCTAAAAACTGGAACAAGACAGGGATGCACTCTTTTACCACTTCTATTTAACATAGTTCTTGAAACACTGGCCAGAGCAATTAGACAGATGAAAGAAATTAAAGGGATACACATAGGAAAAGAAGAACTCAAATGGGCACTATTTGCTGATGATATGATTATATGCCTAGAAGACAGTAAAAGTTTCACCAGAAAACTTCTAGACTAGTAAATGAATTTAGCAAAGTAGCAGGTTATAAAATCAACATCCATAAATGAAAGGCATTTCTGTATATCAGTGACAAATCCTCTGAAAGGGAAAAGAGGGAAACTACCCCATTTACAATAGCCTCAAAAAAAAAAAAATACTTGGGAATCAACTTAATGAAAGAGATAAAAGATCTACATAATGAAAATTACAGAACCCTAAAGAAAGAAGTCAAAGAAGACCTTAGAAGATGGAAAGATCTACCTTGCTCTTGGATAGGCAGAATTAACATTATCAAAATGACCATACTTCCAAAACCTCTATAAAGATTTAATGCAATTCCAATCAAAATTCAAATGGAATTCCTCATAGAAATAGAAAAAGCAATCATGAAATTCATCTGGAAAAATAAGAGACCCTGAATAGCAAGCAATCTGTAGCAGGAAGAGTGAAACAGGTGGCATCACTATACCAGACTTTAAACTATACTACCGAGCAATAGTAACAAAAACAGCATGGTATTGGCACCAAAACAGACTGGTAGACCAATGGTACAGATTAGAGGATACAGAAACTAACCCACAAAATTTCAATTATCTTGTATTAGACAAAGGTTCCAAAAACATGCATTGGAGAAAAGATAGCCTCTTCAACAAATGGTGCTGGGAAAACTGGAAATCCATATGCAAACTCATACATACTTTTGCTAATAATTATTCTGAGTTATAAAACAAATTCTACAATACTAATAAACATGTGCTAATATAATATATTATTATTGATACTGGTTTCTATAAATAATGATAAATCTTATGAACTCCTAATAATAGTACTAGAATCATAATGCCTCAGTATCATAAACTATAGAATTCTGAAACTGGTATGTTAAATCTTTGTTTCCTAAATGAGAATAGTTAATTCACCGATTATATTTTTAGGAGGTGCTAGAACTTTGTCTAGGAATGCTGTTTTAAAACAGAGAATCCTTGTGTGCAGGGAGGGGTTATTGTTCCAGTTTAGAGACTCAATAAGGCCAAGTGGCTTGTTTGGTATTTCTGAACAATAAGTTGTAAAGCTGAGCTTTGAACCTGTGGATTTCTTCCATGATGGCCACTGTCCTGTCACAGATGCATTTTGGGTAACTTATTTGGAGACTACAGTGATAGAAGAAATATACCTACACAGAGTGGATGAGATGAAGAAATATACCTACACAGAGTGGATGAGATGTGTTAGAAAAAGAAATTAATGTACTTTTGACAGAAATCTCATTCATTGTAAGCCTGTGAGTTTATGAATTCTTAATAAGATTATGGATTCTTAACCCCTACATGGTTTCAAAAGCAGTGAGTGATTTATGCCAATTTGTGTGATGAGACCTTCTTTATTTGTCTTTATGTTAAAGTATATAAATGTATATTGTAGTAGTTCACTGCATATTTTAGTTCTGGTCAGAGCTTAGTTTCATTTATTCTTTATTAGAATATAGAAAGCCACAGTGAAATACCGCCACAGTGAAATTCCACCACAGCTATTAGGACAGCTAAAATAAAAAAAAAGTTATACCATATGTTGGATAGGTGAGGAGGAACCATCTCTTACACTGCTGATAGGAATGTGTAATTGGTATTGTCACTTTGGAAAATTTTGCCATTTTTTAACAAAAGTAAACATGTACTATCCATATGACTCAGCAGTTGTACTCATTGACATTTAACCCAGAGAAATGAAAAATTATGTTTCCATGAAAACCTTTACATGAATGTTTATAGCAACTATTTTTCTATAATGACAAAACACTGGAAACAATTTAAATGTCTTCTGGTGGGCAAGTGTTTAAGTCTGGTGGTGTGTTCTCAGAATGGAATGATAGTATTCACCAATAAAGAAGGAAATAACTGTTGTTACATATGCAAACCTGCAATGATCTTGATAGCATTCAGCTGAACAGAATACAATCCATCTCGAATGGTTGTTATGTTGTATAATTTCATGTATAGGATATTCTTGAGATGACAGAACTTTAGAGTTAGAGAACAGATGAGTGATTGTTAAAGAACAGAGATGGAGGAGTGGGATAGCAAGTGAGCATTCATATCAAGAGAAAGCAACAGGAGACTTTGGTGGTGGTGGAACATGTCTGTATCTTGACTGGGGTGATAATTACATGAACCTATACATGGGATCAAATTGTTTAGAGCTATATACACAATCATGTCAATGCCAGAAGTCTAGTTCACAGTAATGTAACAGGGTCAGTTTTCTGGTTTTGATGATGCACTATAGCTATATAGAACCAGAGTAAACTATACATGGGGTTCTGTACTATTTTTGGAACTTTCTATGAGTCTACATTTCAAAATAAAAATTTTAATAACAGCAAGATAATGAAATACATGCAGATTTCTTAAAGTACCATCTTTTGTGCAACTTCAATTGCTTGTATATTTTAAGATCACTGCTATAATGTACAGCTTCTCTCAGTGGTTCTCCAAGCTAACCAGACTTCATAAAAACTTGGGGAACATTAAAAAAACAAAATACAGGTCCTAAATATCATCTCAGTCCTTCAGAATCAGAATCTCAGTGCATGGACTTAACAATATGCACTAAAACAAAACAGAACAAAACTACACTCCCAAGTCCTCTGATTGATGCTTAACCCAAATTTGGTCATTACTATTTTACTTCATTCACTCCAAGGACCAGTGCTCAGTGCTTTGTGAACCTTCTCTAGGTCCTCTGGGTGTTCTTTCTCTCTGAAAGGAACCGTTTTCTTTTGATAGTTCTACAAGTGTACAATGTAGAGATTCAGGGACTCAAAATAGTCTCACATTGCTATACTTTTCCTTCTGAGCTTTCATCTCAGACATCATTTGTTTACATATGTTTACATATGTTGTTTACATATGTTGTCCTAAAGACTTTTATTTAGGATCCAAAAAAAAAAAAAAAACAGAAGAAAGAATATTTAAAACAAGAACAATAAAAGATCGATTCTTCTAGAGTGTCCCACAAGATGTTCAGTTTTCTGTATTATAGAGCACTCACTTTTATGGTACTTCAGGTAGTGATGCCTGAAATCTCAGTCAATTTGGGTCACGGAAGGTCTATGTAAATCATCTATAAATGAATTCATTGTGGATATTATAAAAATAAATCTGACACCTGAGCCTGTGGGCAAATATACCATATAAAGAAATTATAGCCTAAAACAGTGATTGACCTAAGGAGAGAACTGTTAAAAAAAAAAAAAAGTCAAGAGTATGGTGTTTTTTTTTATCATCCTTCCTTAAAATTACTTCAGACTAGACAGCCAAGGACAGCACCTAGGATGGATGAGTGCAAATCCCTGGGATTTGGTGCCCCGGGGCTCCCAGCACTTTGCCCTTCCATCATTCTCTCTTATGACTTGTTCTCTGCATTGTTTTATATGTTGTTGTCTTCAAACAGAATAGCTGGTCTGCTGGTCAAGATAGACACATAACAGGCACTGCTCATGCATCATGAAAATTTAGTGCCATAATAGATAATGAAGGATGTTTTATGAGAGGAACTGGGGAGAATTTTGTTGAGAAGGGATGTCTGATTTGAGTCTTGGAGAATGAGTTGTTTGTCAGAAAAGGGCAGTGGACACATGCCAAGCAATAGGAACAGCATGCACAAAAACCAAGAACGGAGTCCACTGTGACCCTTGTGATTTCAGCAGCTCTTTGCTAATGTCCTCAAGGAGTGCTTGTGGTCTCCTGGGAGTAGCTCTGCAGGGGGAGTAGGATGACTTCACTCTAGGTAGATCCAAACATTGTCATGTGCACCTCTAGGAATAGCTCCAGGAAGTGGGGTAGCTAGAGAGGAAGGACCCACAAACAAGGGAATACTTATCTAGGAGTATGGGCAAGAGGCACCGTCCTTGTAGTCCTGGCTCTAAGTATCATTGCCATCTCTCCTCAGTCATCTCTTGGGCTTTAGAATGAAATGCTAAAGCCCAAGTACATTATAAATGCTAAGGCAAATGAAGAGGAATAAAGTATTCTCTTGAAACAATCTCAGGTCATCCTTTTTACCTAGTCAAACACAACACCCTGAAGAATTTGAGATGGAGCCAACTTAAACATTTTTTTCGTTGTTTTCTGTTTCTTACTTCTCCACACTTTGGGGTGACCCTGAGAAAACAGGAAGCAATGAAATAAGGATTTTATTATGAAATATTTATCACAGCTTGTAACTTTAAATATGTATGTGTACATGTGCATACATGTGAATAATTTCAGAGCACTTTCTCACGTATCTAGTTCAATCACCAATGTGTCCTGTAATTTCATTATAGTTCCTACATTATCATGGTTCCAAGACACAAATAAAAATCCGAGATTCAGAGGATCCACCATGAGGCTAATAAACAGAGAAGCCACTTTTAACTAAGTCTTAATATTTTCCCTTATGTTTTGGTAATGTAAACTAAATACTATATAATAAAAAAAAGTTCATTTTTTTTCTTTTTCCTTTTTTTTTTTTTTTTTTGCAGCACCGAGGATCAAACCCACACAGGCTCACACATGCTAGGCAAGTGTTCTACCCCAGAGCTACAACCTCAGCCCCTAATCACTGATTTTGATTTTTAACTAAACAATTTCTCTGGTGCAACAGTGTCTGAAGGATTTGAAAAACGTTTTCATGGATTTATTAGTCTCTCTTGCATCTGAAGTCCATTTTGCTTTACTGTTTACCTAATCTTTCCAGTCACACTGTAAAAGATGTCATCACCCTTCCATCTGTAGAGGGTTTAATGTACACAGTGTGAAAATCTAGCACAGAGCAAAGCTGTAATTTGAGCCTATCTCCTGATCCAAGTCTGTAGCTTTATCTCAACATTACACTGAATCTCACTTAATTTTTTTTAATAAAAGAAAGAAAAATTTCTCTGTAGTATTTCCCCCAGTGGTTGCCATTCAGAGCTGTTTGAAAATTATTTAGGATTCATCTGTTCATGGATGCACATGATATATGAAAATATAAGTCAGCCATTGTGATCTCAAGAAGTCACTACCAAGGAAACATTTCAGAAAACATATGGAATAAGCACTTTATATCTCTATTAATGCAAGTCTGTTATATCTTATTGCTTAAACTTTTTTAGTTATTACTGACAAGTTTATTGACCTTAAAATGATATTTTAATTTGGAGTTATTTTTTGTTATTGATCTGCTCATATATGTTACAATTATTTCAGTTTTATTTAGTGCTTTCTCTATAATAGTTAGTTGCTGGAAAAGAAACATTTAAGTAATATTATGTGTACCTAGAAATGTCACCAATGAAAAGGAGGATGAAGTGTCATTCATGCCCAGCTGATAGGGTCCCTGGTAGACAGATTTTGCTTTTCCATATCTCAACCTCTGCACTTAACTTTGGTGACTTTATTGGGCCAATTCAGATGCATCTCATGATATTTTATTGAACAAGGTTATATATAATAGTTAACAAAAATTAGAAGCAAATTTTAGTCCTGAAGAAGTTTACATTTTCATTAGGAACTTTGCATAAGAAGATGATCGTTTAACTCACACCATAGAGCTTTAATTAAAGCCTGTATTTGTGAAGTAATTATAGGGTTAACTCCATCAGAGGAGTCAGAAGGAAGTGTTTACTTGGGGCCAAGATAACACTGGAACATTGCAAAGAGGAGAGTATCAGGGGAGGCAGCAGTTGAGCATGTAGACTCTGGCACCAGAGAGTTCTGTGTTCAAATTTTGATTGATTTCAACCTTTAATTTCTCTGGGAACCTTGCCCCACCAGGTTGAGTGCCTACCTAAGCTCTCTCCATTTTTACTCACTTTTAAAGTAAGAGATGTGTATTTCAAAGAATTGTTTTGAATGTTAAATGAAGTGATAAGATTGGCATAGCACCTGGCCCAAAATAATGAATAGATCAATGGATACTGCTATCATTGTTGTTGTGATTAAAATTAAAACACCAACTTTGCCTCTGGGAGTCATAATTCATAGTTTTTTTCTTAATCCACAGATTTTAAAACCATAAGTGCCCAAATATAGTTCATATTGCCAATTTAAAAGCTTATCTTTGTTTTATGCTTCTATTGTACTATGATAATGTATTTGTTGCTTGACTTTTCAGGACTGGTTTGCCTGATGTTTGTTCTTGCTAGAATTATGACATATCAATCTGTCTAGTTTTTGAATTTTCATAACATCTTTCTTGCAAAGACCTCTATTTTACTTCAGCTGTGTCAAGGTGGAAATATGAAAGATTTGAGTTTATAGTATCTTTTTGAGAAGTAATATTTTTATTATTGAACTTTATTTGCAGTTAACAATGTAGATGAACATTATATGAAGTAGGCTAATAACTAGTCATTTATTTTTTAAATCTTTAATTTTCCTAAATATCAAATGACAAAGTGAGGGATATTATTAACTACATAATAGCAGAAAAATTAGTTTATTTAGGGGTTTTATCATGGGTCGTCTTCATTTCTGGGATTTATACTTGAAATTTAGCCCATCTCCTGAAATTGTATTCAGACTTGGCCCATGTGTATGTCTTTTCCAGGAAAAAGGATTCATATGTCATCAAACCCTCAAAGAGATTCTTCAGTCACTCATTAAGAAAGATAACACCCCTTACCTAAGGGGACACCAGTCTCCCAAGCCAGTTATATTGGTGCTGCTTAAATAAAGAACAGGTTTTTATTCTCTTTTTACTAAATTTAGTAGACAGAATTGGAAGAGATAACTGAATATTTGGTTGTGGCAATGGGGATGGTTCTAATAATTACATCAGAAAATACCTTGTACTTACAATATAATGTATAGTGTCTACACACAGTTCTATCATGATATGTCATATCATTATATGTCTTTTAAACACTTGCATATATTTTCCCTCCCTTTTCATATAACAAATATTTGCACATCTCTGGGCTGCACATGTGCAAGGTAGGACATAGAGATAAATAGGGCATGAGTTCTTCCTGCTGCAAGGGAGGCCAGGTGGGGATACTAATCCCCATTTTACAGTTGAGGGGATTAAGCCTTGGCAAGGAAGTTACTTGCACCTAGTCCTATAGGAAGAAAGTAGTCAGGAGGAGATCCAAGCATAACTCTTCTGAATCAAAATTGAGTTTTTGAGACTGCAGCATTTTTCTGTTGCTTAGCATATAACTATTACCTGTACATTTTAATTTATTTCTCTTATATGTGAATTTAAAATGTCATATTTGTTCTGCTTCCATTATTGCCGTTTTGAATGATGATTCATCAGTGCAGTGGCCTATTTTAGTGAACCACAATAGCTTGGGTAGAAAGAAAAAAAAGATCCAACATACTCAGGAATGGAAAGCAGCCATCTTTTTATAGCAAAAATTGCAAACATCTGGCAATTACTCTGTTCTACCTCCCTTGAAAAAAAGAATTGTCCCTTCAACTGGAGCCTGCTGCTGTGTTTAATCAAGGCAGCTATGCAAGCTTTAAGGAGCAATAGGTTTTGATTCAAGGAGGCCATTGCCTCACCCAGTTGGCCAGAAACTCTTTGGAAAATACACCATTTAATGCTCCCCGCATGCTACTGTGTTATATAATAATAATATTGATAATATGGCAATTAATAACTCTAGTAAATCTCCTTTTGCTTTTCTGCCCAGCTCATTTGTTGGCTCTTATAGCAGGTTATATATTTTGAAAGTTAACTCTTCAGGTCAAGTTTATCTCTCTCCATCTTAAGCTTTTTGTATTTCTGAATCAGAGATTCAACCACATTGATGCAACCAATAATTGCTGACTCGATTTTAGTATGAACTGGTCTGATAGAATGCTGAAGGGACAAATCCATTGATCATATAGTTGAAAAGCAATCCACCATGGTTTTGGTCCCCTAGCACTCCACCCTTATTTCTTATTCTGATAATTGTTTATGAAACTAGTTCTTCCCTCACTGGCAAAAGTCACCTCTGTTGTCAGGGGAAGTGAGAATGGCTGGTGGTTTACAATAAGTGCTGAGAGTTACAACTTCTGCATTTTTCTCTTGGGGCTGATACCAGTTTTTACTCTGGCCTTGACCAATGCATTTACCTTTTTATTCCCCATTTATCTTTCTCTTCCTCTGTCTGCCTGAAGGGTAGAGGTGGACCTTTCCCCAAACAGGTTGTTACAACCTTACTACCTACCAGTGTTCCCTTTAGTTGAGCATATTTTGGCCAATCATTATCAGTAATTGCTGAGGAATGGAAAAAACCATAATAGGAAAACATTGGTTCAATGGCATGATGATTCTCAAAAACAACCTCGCACACTAAAAATAGGTTGTTTTCTAGTGTTAGCATATCCCAGTACTTGGAAATATTTGACATTCACCAGGGTCTTTGAGTATTTTGTATACTTACCTTTTGCTTCTGTGTCTTTGGTGGAACTGTTTAACACCCTAAGCCATAAGTTTTTCCTTGATGAAATGATTTTGTTAGGTTCTTCCTCCTGCCAGTTTTCCCAACATTCCCAAACTTTGCAAAATTTTCTTATTGAACTAAATGTACTGGGGGAGAGGTAGGACTGTGACTACTGAATTTTCTGGTAAAGAAGAAAGAAAAAGTGCAAGAAGTACTAATAACCCTAAATGTGTGCCTTTTCCAATACAGCTATTTCTTACAGAGCTAGATAGAATCATGATCTCTGTGAAGCTCAAAAATGAGGGTGCTCCATTTTCTCTGTCTTCATCCAGCAGTTAGTTCTGGGCTTTCTCCCTCATGTGTACATTTGAGAACTAGAACGCTTCCTATAGCCAGCATTGTAACCCATAGACTTTTTTCCTTGAGGACCCGGCTAACATGGAAAAGGTTGTGCAGTCCCTTACTGTATTTTTCTTCTACTCCAGGGCTGACAATCTATAAGCTTCCTGGAATATAACCAGTGTTATGTTGCTGGAGCCTTAACTGTCAATGGTGATCCTCTGCCCTCCCTCTGTAAAGAATCACCTGGTGATCTACAGAATTATCCACAATAGAGGTGTTTCTGAGTGGCACAGTTCTAAAAAATGACATTTAGGTAGGCCCACCCCATTACTGATGTATGAGTCCCACCATCTCTAAGAAGTTGTTTTTCAGGCTTATTCGGTATTTCTAGTGTAACCAATAGAAATGGTACCTTTTGTCTCTGGACAGTTGTGATTTTTGGAGTTTATCTTTAATCTGATTTGAATTCTATCTTTTTAGTCTTATCGATATATAATTTCTACATGTAATTTAGTTAGTACTTAAAACTGCAAGCATCTGCCCTCTAAAAAAGAAACAAAGCAAAACCAAAGCCCTTAACAATCTGATCACATCTTGATGATTGTCACCCAGTCCTCATCAAATGGGACCTTCCTGTCTCCACTTCTGAGTTATAAATCTCTGGGAAAGGAACAACGAAAAGCAAACAGACAAACATAAGGCAGGTACTCATTTCAGTGAGGCAACACTGGAGTTACTTTGTCAACTACACTGACTTTGAGAGCTTGTGGCTCTGTGCTTTTCACCATTAAGTTCACCACATAGTCAAGACACAGGAAATTTTCTTTGATTATTGGGTGGGTAAGTCATGATTAGGAGTTTTATTAAGGTGGCACAGTACAAATTAAATTTGTGAAAACTGATATTCATAAATGTAACAACACTTCAAAAAATACAGTGGGAGAAAGTCCCTTTTGCTGAGAGAATAAACCTTAAAATGTCTGCGCATAAATTTAATAAGATGTGTGGGCACTATATTCTAACAGTAACAATTAAAGCAAAATAATGACTCTCAATCTCACTTAAAGGACAAAAGACCAAATAGCAGTAGTTCCCTGAGTGCAGATATATCCTCTTCAGCAATCTTAGATTTACTTTGACTTGACTTCGTGGTAGAGGTGAGGCATGTTTTATTTATAGCTTTACCCATGTTTTGTTTAGACTCAAAGTATTTCCTCACATTTAAGTGAAATATGCTGTTCTCCAGATCTGCCTTTGGTCCAGTTCTGCCATTGCAGGTGGCAAAGAACATGTCTAATTTCTCTTACCCCTTAAGCCTTTCAGAACTGTTATATCCCCACCTGGACTCCTCGTTCCTTTAAACTGGATGGTTCCATTGTAGGATCTCCAAAACTTCAATGATTTACTCTCCCTTGTCGTGGAAACCCTCAATTTGAGGACCCAGAATGACACAGAATGCTCTAGAATGCAGATGGAGAATGGCAAACTCAGAAAATTTCTTTGTGAGTGTGCAGGTGCCAAGAATCACCTCTACATCCTCCATGTGGCTTGTTGGGCTTACCCAGAGGACTGCTCAGTGTGGTATCATTGTGGTTGACTATTTAAAATTTTATATATATATATATATATANNATCTTTATATATATATATATATATATATATATATATATAGTTGTAGTTGGACACAATACCTTTATTTTATTCATTTATTTTTTTTATGTGGTGCTGAGGATTGAACCTAGCGCCTCACACATGCTAGTTGAGTGCTCTACCGCTGAGCCACAACCCCAGCCCCAGTGGTTGACTATTTTTATGATGTATCTTTTTAAAAAAAAAAATACAATTTTCTTTACTATTTATAGAAAATAATATGGGATCTCTTAGGGCAACAAGGTAAAAAAATGAGTTTAAATAGTTCCTGTGATTAGATTAGGTAGCTCCATTAGGATAAATAGGGTTTATAACTGAATAAATAAGTTGTAGTTCTTAGAACCCTGGTCCAAATTTTAAGGAAACAATTGGGAAAGCTGGAGTTCAGAATGAGTAATAGGTGAAATAAGATTATTAAGAACACTATCAGAATTACCTATGTGATTATTTTTTGTTGTTATTTGAACAATTTGCTCTGGCTTATCTTGTTCATGAGCTTCAATTGTCTTCCAGCTCTTCAATTTTTATTCTTTATTTTTAAGTAAGTAGAATAATCTGTTACATTCCCTTGAAATAGGACAGAAGAGGCTGGACATCCAGGGAATTTTCGGGAAGCAGATTTACTCAAAGGCTGATGTCTTATCCATTAGGCATCAGCCTCTTCTGTTCTACCACACTCTGTGACTATAACAGTGACTTGTTCTCTTGGTTTCCCAGTTTCATGCCACAACTGTCTGGTTGTAGCATGCCTGAAGGATAGGATAATTGAAAAAGTAAGCAAAGCTCTTAAAACTCAAGCTACACCATTGAGGTGACAAAGTGGCAGGCAGCAGTCATTGCACTCTTAAATTTATCTTCCTGATTTATTATATGATGTGTTCCACTCAGAATGTAAAGAACATGCAGTTAGAGTAATGGATGCTAGTGATTCAATATCTATAGACATCTGGAGCAGAAGCACTGGTGAGATCATCACCCTAAACTTCTGAAAATCTTTCTATGGCACCCTGAGAAGGCAGAGGCATAACTCAAATTCTGGTAGATAAGGCCAACTGCAAAGTAATCAGAAACACTTCTCTACCTTCATTGATGACTTTGAGCACCCCCTCTTTTACCCTGGATTCAGACTTTTTTAAAATATAGATTTTTATTTATTTCAGAATTTTCATTTCAATTCATTGAACCATTTCATAATTAAGAGTTTCTTTTTCGGGGCTGGGGATGTGGCTCAAGTGGTAGCGCGCTCGCCTGGCATGCGTGCGGCCCGGGTTCGATACTCAGCACCACATACAAACAAAGATGTTGTGTCCGCCTAAAACTAAAATAAATAAATAAATAAATATTTAAAAAAAAAAAGTTTCTTTTTCTCTCCCTCAGGCTCCTTGACTTTTTTTAAAAAATATATTTTTTTCAGAGAGCTAAGCCATAGTGTCCTTAAGAACCTATACTAAATATTTTTTTTTTGAGACTTTTTGGACTTTTTGAGACATCATATTTTACTAGTGGTGAATTTCAAGTTTCCTGAGCAGTTTAATCACATGTCATTTTCTTTATATTGAATATAACCCAGATGAAATTAACCTGCATGGGAATGATGTCAGTTTTAGACTGAATTTCCATCAGTAATTATTGCCTCTCACCAGCAATAGAATGAGCGCAAGATTGAAGACATCTTAGACAGAACCTGTGCCCATTTTGGGGACACCCAGAAATTTTCATTCCTGGAACAGCTACCAGGATGTATGGTTGTTGATAATAGACCAGTGTGTTAGTTGGGCATTTTGTTGGTAGTAGAGGAAGAACAAGGCTGGAATCAGGCAACAAGGGCTGGAGGCTTGTAATTAGAAGCTGGGTACCTTGTGAGCTGGAAGCATAAACCCCACTCAAGGGTCACCTGTTATTTGTTTCTCAGGCAGAGTATAAAGAGCTATGATTCCTGGTTAATAGCTAGCATCTGATCCTACAGTTTGACTTTGTTCTGCACATAATCTCAGACTGCTCATTGGTAGGCCTTTTTTCACTCCCCTTTAAACTGACTATCAGGATAAAGGTAATTTTATCTTAACTGCACTAGGAAGGAGGTGGCAGCCAATCACAAAGGCACCAAGAACATGACAAGAGCTACCAGAGGGACGTGTGGCTGAATGGAAAGGCTACTTCTCTTCACACTTGGGGCCTATGTAAGTCATGGAACTAGTGGGGTTAGTTTCCCCAAGTATAAAACAATTTGATGGAACAGAATCTCTTTACTTCCTTCCTCTAAAATTGTATGAAATGATGATTCAGCTACAGAAATTGCGTAAAATTGGTTACTCCTGGAAGGCATGGAGTCAACTTGTTCCCATGAACGATGGTGAATTGTGGTTGTGAAATGGGTCATAGGCTCCCCATTCTGTGCACCCTCAGTTGTTCCCCTGCTGACCCTGTGCTGTTTCAACTATCCCATCTTAGGCTGATATTCTCACACATTTTTCCCCCTACACCCAAGCAAAGTATATGTTCATGTTCTGACGTGCACAAAGTTCATGAGGGAACTAGCATCCAATTCGTTCTGAATATCATTGTACTCTACTATCTTGTATATAGGCACCTTGTGTCTCATTTTTATAGCAGTATTTGAAATATGGTACTAACATTTCTCCTTTCAAATAATGAAATTGGGCTCAGACAAATAATGAGTAAGTTACCCAAGATATTGTGGCTAATAAATAATGAATCTTTGATTTGACTATAACCATCTTTGTATCCAGATTCGATGACTATTCTACTATGTTTATGGGCTGACTTCCAAAGTCTATACAAGAAATATTTTTAAATGTGCACATACTGAAATGCAGATATCTATCAATATCTATATGTATCTATCTAGCCATCAGAAGGAGGGAGGTCTAAATCTTTGATAAAAATATGTCAAAGTGAAACATTGCCAGGAGGACATTATTTTTAATAGAAACCAGAACCTTAAGCTGAAAGAATGAAATTCTAATAATAAGAGGGTAGATAACCATCAGGAGTGGAATCAGAGAAGCCTGATGTCTTTGTATATGATTATATGTGAACCTGCCTTGTGGTCAGGAGAGTTTGAAAAGTTCTTCCAAGCTGACCTTGCAATGGAGCAAATGGTAGAATAAATAAATGAATGTCTGACTGCTCTTCCAAGTAATATGAGTGAAATATCAACCATGATGATACTAGAAATTCAGAGCCAGAATCTTTGTTACTGTCTTGCACATTTACTTTTGTTGTTTTGCTGATTAAATTTCTATTGTCTTTTGAGGCTATTAGAACCTTTACAAAGGAACCTGTAACCTTTTCTATTTGCTTTTCCAGAAGTGTGAGTGGGAGGGTTGCCTAGGAGCCATAAGGGATGGAGAGCTGACATGAAGGACCCATTTATATCTTCCTTCAGTAAGCACCACTGGGCACCCAGGATGTTTAAGGTGCTCTGTCCATAGCTACATAGGGTTAGAGAAAGACAGAATGGGATCTGTATGGCAGGGAAAAGACAGAATTTGGGATCTGTGGCCACAAAGGAATTTAAACATTCCTTTACCAATCTGTCCTTTTCCAGGATGGAGATGAATTTGGAATAAGCTTAGGTCTGCTTAGTTATCTGTGGAACATTTAAAAAAACATTAAGAATAAGGAGCTCTTATTGAAATGATTTCAGCATGCACATCAGCTATTATAATAATACAGTTGATCCATCAGAGCCACCATTTTAAAGAAAGATGTGGAAATCCTTTGACTCTATGTGAATAACAGGTTAGGAAATCTTGGTCTGATGGTTTTGGGAGGGTTAAGAAAGTCCATCATTTTGTAACTGGGCCCAGCAATCTCCTCTGAGCCATGTCAGGATGTCGTCTGCATGCCGTCTTTGCTGATCACAGTAATCGGGTCATAAGAGAAAGAGAAGTAATAGAGTATCTCTTAGCAACCAACCCCAGGAGGAAGAAAATTACTCCAACCCAGCCATTCAGCCAGGGAAGTAAAAAGAAAAATATTCTGAAAGTCTGCTGAAAGTGCTCAGGAACAGGACTGTCATATATGTCAGCTCCTCTAGGTTGGTCTTGGTCTCAACCTTTAGGAGCAAGAAAAAAAGAGAAAGAACAACAACAACAAAAATCTCTGAAAATGTGCAGCCTTTCTTTTGACTGCCTTCCTCCCTTTCTCTCTTCCTTTTTTTCTCTTTTTAAACTTATCTCAGAAAGAGGAGAAAAGAGGCAAAGGGTAAGAGGCTAAGCAGGGACTAAAGAAATTTTGACTCCTTAAACAGGAACTGGGAGTCTACAGCATGGGAGGAGGGGGCGGGGCGATGGCTATGGCGCCTCTTTGTGCCTGGACTTTCCAGTGGGGATCTGGATTGCTCCTTGGAGGAATGGGACTGTATAGTCCAGAGCTGATATTGCTAGTGCTAACAGCCTACTTTGCCTTCCCTGCTTGTTAATCTGCTTGTGAAGTGTGTAACATCAGTTCTATAGCTGTTAATAGTTATCACTGTGACTTTCAAACTTTTTAATAAAATGACAGAAATTTTACTTTGACATTTGCATATATTTATACACATATGCACACTTATATTAAGTACAAAAGAAACTCTTCCTTACCCACACTGGTATTTTTCTAAGGTATTTTATTTATAAAAATTCTTTTGAAGATCAACCATATAGATTTTATGACCCATTAATGAATTGCTTTCTACCAGTAGAGAAACATAGTCAGCACTTGCCTTAGATGATTTTCATGGAGAAGAGTCCTTGGTCAGTGCCATGGTATCAAAGTAGTAGTTATTGTAGCTAAATGTTTTATTGTCATCTGTCAAGTACATGTATCCCAATGTCCTGTTCTGGCTTAGAATTTAGGGGAAATAAGCTGGACTGTCAGTTTACATAGGTGTCATAGGGTGGCCAGGACGCTTGGGCTAGATTCTTGAGGCTTGGTGGAATCCTTTTTTAGTTAGTGGCGGGATTGAATCAGATAATGTCACAAATTCCTCCTGGTTCTCCACTCTTGGATTTTATAGCTGAAGGGCCTCTGAAAATCATCTAATTTCTATTACTAAGATTTAGTTCTAGAAAAAGAACAGTGATGAAGTTCTTTCTTCCTTCAGGGGCTGTGTCAGGAACAAATGTTCTCAAAAGAATGAAGAAAAGGTAGTTAGTTCCTAACTTCAGATACCTCCATTTGATAGAGGAAATTACCAAGTAGATATATAAGACTACTTTCAAGAAAAGACAGAATTTGTGAAACACTACAGTTAGGATTGCATTAAATTTTTTAAAATCTTGGGAAAGGATAATTTAATCTGACTGAGAGACTTGGGGCTCAAGTCCATCCTGATTTAGCAGGAGGAAGCATTTTCGCTAGGCTTTGAGAGATGGAAAGATTCAAATATGGGATGCTACAGGCAGATGATCTGTTTTAAGTAGTAGAAGAATGTAGTCTTAATTGCCTCCTTTAAGTATGTGTTTGACCCTGTTAAGTTTATCAGATTGGACTTTTTTCCTCCCAAGTTTTCCTATATTTTATAGCTTTCTTTCTAACTAACCTAACTCCTTTATAATGACTCATTGCTTGCTGCCCAGTGGTAAGGTGAGGTTTCATTAAATAATATCATAGAGTGTGACCTGCTGCTGGGAGACACATGCTTGTATCAATATAAAGTGTTATTACAACTTTTTCCTTGCCTGGGATAAGGGAAAAAGGGCATTATATAACTTGATCTCACTTGTAAACCATGGAAATTCTGTATATTATTGAGGATGTTGGAGATGTTCTTTGAGATTCCACTTTCTGAACCTGACTGAGTTTTGAATGAGAAGTCCAAGAAGGTAAATCAGCACAACAATCAGAATCAATCTAAGGACACCATGTCTATAATTTTTCTTCCATTTTGCACCTTTGCTTCGGGAGGCTCCAGGCATTCACACAGCCCACTCAAATATCCAGAAAGGTCTATTGTTCTCTCCAAGTTCGTTCCCTGACCTGCTCCTTGCCACAGGTCTCTTTTAGAGCGACATTGCCACAGATTGAACTCTCATTCTTCCTCTGTCTCAAACCTGTTTAACATCCCTGACATTAACAGGGACAGGAGCCAATAAAATCCTTTAATAGTACATGGTATGTTATATTCACAGCAAACATCCGCAGCCATTATTTTATTGTATCTTTAGGACTCTTTGATATGTAAATGGCAGGAGTTATTCTTGCCATCTTACAGGTGATTAAGCTGAAATATCCAGAGGTGACATCACTAGCATCATTGACTTTAAAGTGGTTGTACCAGGACTGGAATAATAGGGCTCCTGCTGCTGGCTCAAGGGAGGATAGGTGCTTCATTGAAGGTCATGGCTGATGTACCAGTCCATCTTCTGTTTTAATATGTTTCATTCCAGATAAAGAAACTGAGGCTGAGAGAACAGCTGTTACTAGTGATTGGGAGGTCAGTATGCAGAACCAGGTCCTTGCGTCCCAGTCTCAACACTCCTTAGATCCTCCTTTCTCTTCCCAGCAATGGACCAAAGAGATATTACTTGAGAAATGTGCTCACGTTTATTTCATAAATAACTTGTTTAATTTTGATATCTTCTATGTATAATTAATTTTCCTTCAAGCATGTGTTTACTTAGGATACAATATTTTTCCAGTACTTCTATTTGTCTTAGGGGAAAAAAACAAAACAAAACAGTACCTTAAAATATGGAATTGCTGTTTTGAAAAGCTCAAAATATTTCTGTTGAGATTTTAAAAATAAAGAACCAATCAAAAGTACTTACTGGAAGGAACAGTCTTTTAGTTTAGAAGGGATTTTGAGAAAGAATATGTATTATAGACCTGAAGAGGCAAAAATAGGTGAGTTTTGTAGGTAGGTATAGACTGGCTGGGGATGAGGATGAGGAGGGTCTTGTGTGGTGGGCAGCAGAGTGGGGCGGGTTATGAGGTGGGTAGGTCATTGGAATAGAGCATGTGACTGTGATGGGATTATGGCATGAGGCACACAGGGCCCCAGGCACTGCTGTCTCCTAGGTGCAGTAGGTATGATCAGAGAGGGAAAGAGAAAAAGACTTCCAGCCTGGAACCTGGGGCCATAGTGAGAGTTAAAGACACAAATTGCTTAAAATTAAGGACCTTACCTCATTGAGCCATTTATACATCTGTTTGCATGATGATAATCGTAAATTAAGATGATGATATTTGATCTGAACAATTTGAAGCTGCTGCTAAATGAGCCTTGGACACATGCTTCTAGAGGCTTCAGGCTTGGAGGGCCTGGGAGGGTCTTGGAGCTTCTGTTCCAAAGTGAGTGATGCCTGTTTATCCTCCAAGAGCAAAAGGTACTGCTGTGAGGATCATGTGCTATGCACTTTAAGTTTTGTCATGTTTCAATTATGTCAATCTTGAAATTTTTTTGTTTATGGACTTTAAGTAAACTTGAAGGTTTTCTGTACATTTAAATATGTGCAGAGATAACTGTCTGAGATAACACACACACACATACACACACACACATACACACACACAAATACATTTAAAAAATAAAAAACCACTAGGGTTGTGACTCAGTAGTAGAGTGCTTGCCTAGCACCTGTGAAGCTTGGGGTTTGATCTTCAGCACCACATATGAATAAATAAATAAAATAAAGGTATACATCTACAACAAAAATATTTTAAAAAATAAGACCATATCCCATCTCTCATCAACCTCCATTTTCTCTATATCCTTTCAGTCTTTATGTGTCTATACTTTTTATGATATGTAATCAGGGATTAACATAATTTTATTGTTTTTTCACTTAATGTTTTAAAATAATTTACCCATCATTAAGTTCTTGAAGTGGACTTAACAGAATTTATTCAACTCTTGCCATATCACTGGTCTCAGTGATTTTCTGTTAGAGAACATAATGTAGGTCTTCCTAGCTATAGCTTTGTGTGACAGACATATTGAAGAAGATTGACAGCATGCTTATTATCAGATTCCATGAACTGGTACTTGCCATAGTTTTGTTCTAATTAGATTCCATTCTGCAGTGAATGTGATAGTTGTGGTGCAGAACCTGGGTGCCAGGAAGCATGTTTGGAACTGGTTAGGTTAGAAGATTTTTTTGTAGGTAGTTTGGTGGAGATGGGATGCACAGGCTGTATCCTCAGACACAACCATTGAATTCAAGTAGGCAATGGAGGCAGATCTCCAAGGATCCAGCTAGATTGCTCAGATAAATATTCTTCTAGGTGGATTATGTAGTGTCCGTGTGGTCAGGGCAGCAGAGCATGGTAATGGATTTTAAGTGAGCAAACAGGCAAAGATCAGTTGGCATTCTTGTCCAGAGTCACAGCGGTACAACTGGGGGAACTGCTTCTATTCCTGTGACTAATAAAAAACCTCAATCTTGGATTAACTGAGGTAATGATAATGAGAATAATAGTAATGATTTTTAAAATGTGCACTGTTTCAGACACTATTCCAAACATTTTATACACTATATACACAATCTCATTTTATCTTCATGATAATCATAGGAAATAGTACTATTATTGTTTTTCACTTGGCAATTGGGGAAACTGAGACACAAGGAGTGAAATAACTTTCTCTATTAAGTAGCAAAAGTAGGCTTTGGACCCAGGCAACTTGGTCCATGAGCTTGCACACATTCCAACTTCTCTGCTTTCTTTTCTTTCACTTTCTGTGAAGTGGTTTAGCTGTGGTGGCAGACATGGGATACCTTTAAAGTGGGACTAAAATCTCTGAAGTTTTTAGATTTATTGGACCTAAGGTTTCCATACTTCCTGAGTTCCTATTCCTACACAACAGAATGAATATCTAGGCCCTAATATCGCATAATCTACAAACAAGGTGAAGAGAATTAGCTACAATAGTGAGCACAGAGCTCACATTTATTGTAGTTGTTACTTTCTTATCTGGTTCCTCATTTCTTTAGGGAATATGAATCTCGAATGTAGTAGGTACCCACTAAATTACCTATGAATTTAAGCTTTGAAGTAATGAATAAAGGAATCAATCATGTAGTGATTGTGCTATTTCTATGAGGACTCATTGTATCATTAAAACTCTGGGTCAATTATAATTAGCCCAGAGTATGTATGGTCATTCAGTTACAAAAAAAGATATTTCTGCAAACTCTTCAAGGATACTGTTAACTCGCTTCTAACTGTATCAGTTTGATTTATTGTTTTCTTTTTCTGATGAAGATAGGGGAGTAGCCCTCCCTGTTTGGCGATTAAGTCACCAGCCAACTTTTCTATTTTGGTAGTTGTGGTAATTGATGTTTCCTGGAAATTTTCCCCCTGCTCTATTAATATAGTCAAAGGGGGTTACAGCCATGACTCACTCCAGGAAGTCAACCATCATTTGCTTCCTCAATCTCACAAAACAGTCCCCATGTACAAAATCAACGACTTCTGCAAATGAGTTATTTTATAGTTCTTCAGAAAGTTCTAGAGAATACAGTGTTTGTGGTTTACTCTGCGTTTCCTGCCATGGTGGGGAATAAAACAAAAGTTCATGTTTTGCCTCTTGGTATTCTTGAAATCATGGCCCAGCTAGGTCCCCAGTGTGGTCTCGGTTAACAGAACTTCCACCTGCTATCTAGCAAAAGTCCCTTGGCACCCGTGTTTGCAAAGTTACACCTGAGGGCAAGGGCTTCAGCAGTAGGAATGGCAGCATAGTCTGTGTTTCTTAATGATATATGCCTGGTTTAATGTTTCTGCATTCATTTTTTTTTTTTTTTTTGCTTACTTTTCAATGAATGAGCATATTCACTCATTCAATTCCTAACTCTTGAAGTCTTGGCACTTCCATATACAAGACCCCATTCAAAGTTCTGAGGATACAGCACAGATACAGTACCTGTCCTTGGAAGCTTCATGTCAAGTTAGTTTGGGCTTTGTTACTGGCTTAACCAGAGGGAAAACAAATTCAAGAGAATGCACAGGCTGATGACTTCTCCTAAAGGACTAAAGTCCCAACTAGCTTGTAGTCAAGTTGGCAGAATGGAATTATTCATCTTAATTCTGTAATTTATTCTGCCCAGAATTCATCTTATCTTCACTCTCGCACTTCCACTGCCATACACAGAGATGGAACCTAATTGTGCATTTTTGGTGGCACTTAAACATTTCTACCTTGAATTATAGTAATTTATGTTCATGTCTTAGCATCTCTTCAAGTTCTTTGGGTCAAACCTGTGTAAGGTTCATCTCTGGCTCAGGGATGTCTTTCCTTTGGACATTTCCCCTTCTCCACCTCTCCTTATCTCATAGCAGAAGGCTGGATAAAAGGCAGCTATTCAGTGTGCTTGGAAAATGATATCTGTGCACTATTAAACATGTTAGTAAACGAATCTGACCCTCAGTCTGCTTCTGTCAACAAGAGGATAATAGCATTTTCTGCTTCCTTCGTTGTTGTGAAGGTTAGGTATTATATTTAAAATTCTTTTAATAGTGCCTGGTACTTAGTAAGCACTTACTAAATGTTATCATTAATAAATGATCTTACTGCTACTTATAAAGTAGCAGCATTTCCTTCTAGGATTTTCTTATAGTCCTCTGTGATTGACAGAGAAGAGACACGCAGTCTAGGATTTTGCATCAACTTTCTTTATATAGGAAACATGATGTAAATATGCTGTTTCAGTTGCATAAGTCTCATTCTTGTATGACTGCTGACAAAACATTAAGTAAAAATTATGCTGCCATTTCCCTTAGATGTCAATTCACGGTCTCATTAAAGGCATGGAATTTTTCCTGGTACTCACTGCTGACACTAGTGTTACCAGAGGTTGTGTTAATCAGTGTCCTCATCTAGTGGGCCCATTTGACCTCTGGGTTGAACTTCAGTCTTGTGTTTGTTACAGATGTGAGAAAGAGTCCAGTAGAACAGCTTCTGTATTTCCTTACCTCCCTGGCCTGTCATCTTCTACTAGCACAGAAAATTTTGTCTAATGAAGGGTAACAGACTGACAACTTGCTGTGATTCAGAAATGAAATTGTAAGGAGAAACTCACCTAACTCGACTCTCTTTTTATCTGTGTGAGTGTGCGCGCATGTACATGAATGCATTTATATGTCTCTCTATATATAATCTATAAATGTTAGATATTTGAGTTGATGCTGTTTTGTGTACAAATGATATTCACTTTTCAAAGTCCATTTACACTTTGCTGTCATTGAATTCTTACATGCTGACCCTGTGTGGTTGACACTGCAGAGGTCATGGCCAGTCTTTCACACATGGGTGAGTTCAGAGTCAACCATTAGTATGCTCCAGACCAGGTGTTGAATTCAGATGGAGGATAGCTCCAATCTTTCATCCTCATATGTGGGAGTGTATCAGAATATAACAGAAGATAATTAGGAAGCCTGAATGGAGGTTAGAATTGAATATCTACTTGTTTTGTAATATTCCTTGAATTTCTAATAAAAATGAAGCTACAGTTGATCGGCACTTATCATCATTTAGCAGCCTTTATGCTCCTTTAAATCACAGTTGTCTGTGATCTGATATTTGGTCCCTGGAAGGTGCCATGTTATAGTTGGGTGGAGTGTCCTCACATCCCCAAAGCTTCCCGCTATAGTTCTCATTGTGGTTTCTAACTGCAGTTGTGTGTAATTGTTTGATCACTTGCCTAAATCCCAACCCAGCTATAAACTTCCTGGGGGATCATTGTGTGTCAGGGGTCTAGCACAATGCTCGGCAGGCATTAGGTGCTTAGTAAAGCTGTTTACTGAATGAATGAACAAATGACTAAGTGAGTTGAACACAAAAAAATCTCCAATGGTCTGTACTAGAAGGAGCCTTTTAAGTATTTGAATTCAACTTAATGGAATGTTACTGAAAATTTCTATTCCAGCCACGGATACAGATGATTTGAAGTTTTTAAGAGACAAACAAGACATGATATGATATCCATTATCAAAAAAACTACTAATTCTATGTGGGCATTTAAAATATGGGAAATGACTTAAAATAGAGCTCTAGGCAGTGCCTTTTGGGAACAGTTGAGAAAGAGAAAGAGAGATATTACTTTTCTGATCAGGGACATTAGGCAAGGCTTCCTGAAGATGCATTCTATCTGGATCTTCAGTGAATCTGACTTTTCACGGATGGTAACAATGTTAGGGAAGATATAGTTTACAGTTTACGTGGTGAATGGGTAGATGGGGATGAATCATTGGGTCCTAATCTAAGGACAGTGGGAGTTGTGAGGGCTGATGTCAGGGCTCAGAGACACTCTGCGAAGTTATGTTCACTACTCTTTCTCCTTGTCATCCATGATGGGGCATCTCAATCCCTACTTGCAACTGTCCACACTACCATTCTCCCTTGGTCTTTTCTCACTTATCTCTCTTGCTAGAATCAGATATTTAGATAGTAGTACTTAGCTACCAGATGGCTTATTGCAAAAACCAACATTGTATACATATTAACAGGACAGATGCACAGCCTGGACTCAACTATGTTTTTTCCCAGGCAAAAACATACTTTCTTAAGTCTGTTGTTTGAGGCCAAGTGAGGTGTGACCGCTGTATTTCCTGAAGTAGGTTTTTTTGGCTTTTCTTGTTAGATAGTTATGTGGCCGTAAATTCAACCTTCATTGTGAAGAATTTCTGAACCTAAGAAGCAAACTATCTATCCATTTTTTTATATAACCCCATCATTGTGGTAATCTGCCAACTTGTGTAATGCCTTGCCTGAGAATGTTACCTGGCTTTGTAAAGAAGGAGAATAGTGTGGATAAGTCAGAGCAGCTAATTGGGTTCTGTGTCTGTTTGCTTAAGAAGTTTATGTGTTTATTTGTAAAAGCATATTTAGAGGTGATACAAAGAACTCTATGCAATACAAATTTTTCTTCTGTTCCAAAAGAGACAGGATCGAGGCGACAGACAAGCCATATTAGTGAAGACATATTTGTGATCTTTCCTCTCAGAACTTGATTTTTATTACTTAAATGTCGTTCTTGTAGTTTTATGACTAACACCTTTACACAACTGAACACATAATGCTTGCAAAAATAAAAAGAAACCACTTGCGTAGGTCAGCTTCGTGTAATGGTTCATTCATTTGCCACTCTCCACCACAGCAAAATGACTATTCTTGTTCATGATTGAAAATAATGCAGGACAGGTGAACTTGCCTGCATGGTGAAACTGCAAAGTAATGCCACATTGTGTAGTGAAAAATGACTGTGCTGGTCTGTTTTTGAGGCCTGACTTCATCCCTTGCAAGTTCCATGACATGAGAGAGGTCATGTATCTTACTGAACCTCAGTTTCTCTATTTATCAAATGGGGATGGAAAATGTTGACCTGCAGGTATGTCATTTCAAATGGCATATTAGGTAAAAGAATATTGGAAATTTAAAGTGCTGAACAAGTACAAAGAGCTGTGATGATCTCACCCTCTGGCTAAGAGAAAATGGGAGGATGAGTCGCATGTACCTTTCTTGCTATTTTGACTCCAGAAGCTTCAGAACTTCTTTTGCTGACATTCCTAATTAGCAATGCCAGATCTCGGTGTTGTATCAATCCTTACAAATCCTTAAGATGGAAACAAGTGTTCCTGTTATAGCTCTACCATGTGCATGACAGGAAAGAACTATGTTGCCACCCGAACCTGAATTTATCAATCTTCCTGACTTAAAATTTTAAATTTGCAGGCTTAATATGATTCATTAACAAAGTATTTTTTCATGCCTTAGCTTTTCTCCAGGGAACAAAAGGAAATGGCTCACACTAGCACTTTTAATAAGCTCTCATTCAGCAAAGGATGGTGTGCCCTTAATTTTGTCAGCATGTGTATAAAGAATGTACTTTAAGTAGAGATGCTTCACTCTGCAAATACAGTGCATAATTTTCAAATACGCCTTTGAGTCTGCCTCAAACCTGCTCAGAATCTGTGTTTTTCCTTCCTTCATTAAAATGTTCCAACCTGTAAATTTCTTCTTTGGAATTCAGTCATTTTTTACTTCTTTTGAATAGAATAATTTCAATGCATAAAACCATAAGGATGATATATTTTGTTCTGCAAAGCATTCTTATGGTTGAGCTGTATTTTTTTCTGAAAATACAAATAATCTGAGTGTATGGCCTTGTATCTATTCATGTATGCATTGAAAGGATTAAGAAATATGTTGGTAAAGTTTGAGAAATTAAAACTTATGTACTTATGGACCCAACAGTCTTATAACTTGAGCTATGCACTGAAATTCTAAATTGGAAAATAAAAATTTATTTATGTCCCTTTGATTATAGATTAATTAGGAAGATATATCTGGACTAAAGTGTCCTCAGAATCTTATGAAAGGAAAGATACTTGCATGCAGTGAGGAAATGTAATATTTATTTATTCATCTGTCCATTCATTGATTCAGGCAATGTTTGAGAAGCCATCATGCATAATGCACTATTTTTTAAAAAATATTTTTAACAGTAGATGGATGTAATAACTTTATTTTTATGTGGTGTTGAGGATCAAACCCAGTGCCTCACATGTGCTAGGCAAGTGCTCTACTGCTGAGCCACAACCCCAGCCCATAATGCACTATTTAAGGGCTGAAAACAAGCAAGGATCAAAGTTCTTGACTTCCTGGATTTGACCCTATGCACAGAAAGGAAGATAGCCTATGAGAAAATAAATGGATATAAGCTTAAGTGATGTAAAACCACACACACACATGTTCACATACACACTTACTGCACGGTGGGGTAAAGAGATAAGAATTCCTTGTCCTTTGAACATATTATGATTTGCTATCATTTTTGTCATCCTTAAAGGCTTCTCTCATGATGAATTATTTAATTTACTTCTCCCATGTCCCATGTGGCAAGGAGGGGGTGTCGTCTGCCACTTTTGCAACTCATGCTCTTATTTTTCAGTAAGAACAGCTTTCTTATCTGCTCCAAGGCAGTGGCCTTACACATGTGTTTTGAACTTAATAATTTCTGAAAAGTCCTGTCCACAATGCTTAGCTCAAGGCTCATGGGGCTTCACTAAAATGACTAGAAGCAGTTCCCCTTAGTATGTATGCTGGTGTTGCCCATCATTTGAATGGAGCATGCAGGTTAGGCCACATTTTGTAGCTCACATCTCACATGGCTTTTATGAACTGGTGAAAGTAGCAGGTGACTTTCAGTTTTTCTTATGTTTGTCTCTTTCTGTTGCTCTCCAGACTCTGTTTCAGGGGGCCTGTTGGGGTCAGATCATCAACCATAGTTCATCTCAGCATTATGCATTGAAAAGCATCCTGAGGCCTGTTGGTGACAGTGTGTGATATTTAACTTCTCTATCTTCTGAACTGATAGGTTTTATAATGCCATCTAAAAGCTTTCATGGGTTTTCATCTTTGTTGTTGATTCTTGTTTTTACTTATCTTCATTTATTTTTAGAAAAACTTTAGCTCCCCTCTGCTCTTCTGACTTCATTTACTGAGTGTCCTGAATTTCTCACTGCCTGATTGAAATGTTGTACTCATTCCAAGACTTGTCATCTACTCATTGGTGTACTGTCTTCCTTCCCATTCTCCAAGCCCCACCTCGGCTTCTGCCTTCTTCAAAAGCCCCTTGTTTGCTGTTTTCAGTCTGGCAGTAGTGCAAAGTTGTTTAGAGTATAATGGGACAGTTACTGTTTTTTGTGGCTACGTTTTTTTTCCATGTCCTACTTAGCTCCAATTCTTCTAAGCTTTCTAGAAATGTTGCTATTACTATAGAACTGCTATTATTTCTCATGTTCACAGCTGTTTTCTTAAAAGCAGGTGCGGGTGACCACAGGAACAGTGGAAGAGCAGATGGTATCTCTCCATTGATGACTGTTTTAATTAAAGATGTTTTTTGAAGCATTGGGGATTTTGGAAGTCTGACATGTGTCTATAGCCATACCAACCTGAATGTGGTACCTGACTTTGTCAGACAGTCTAATATGGGAATTATGGCCTGAGTAGCCTAATTCATTTATTCTTTCAGGTAGAGAGAACCTTATGTTTTCTTGAGAAAAACCTCAGAGTTCATATATGCCATCAACTCTGGCTATATTTTGGCAAAGATTTATAAAATATAAATGCTAAGCTTCATCCTTTGGAGACTCTAATTTAATTGTTCTGCAGTGGGTTTGCCCATCACTACTTTATAATGTTTTTCATATGTTTCTGTGAAACCAGAGTTGAGAACCACTAGGTTTAACAGAGAGGAAATAAATTCCAAAGCAAAAATAACCTTCCCAGGCCCCCATAGCAGTATGGCCATAGAGTAGGGATAAGAACATGGTCTCCTGGTTTGGAATCAAGACTTGTCTCTATTGCATTTACTCCCGTTGACTCTCATTTGTTTGTGTCAAATTCTCATGGCTGGTACTATGTTGTAAAGAAGAATTCCTGAACCTGGACCACATAGGAGAGTAGACTAGAGATGGTTCATCCTCAAATCATTCAATGTCATAAACAGGTTGAGTTTGTAGGTGGTTGACTCAAGATTTAAAAGGAGTCTAGATATCTGAGACTTTATTATATAGAATCCCAAGAAGAGTGTCATAGGATTTGGTTTCTCATTATTCCTTTACAATGTGAAGTGGTTGTGAATAGATTGTAACATTTGTTAGCAGGTGTCTTGAGTTCAAGTTGTGATCCTGTATTTACAAAGTTTGGAAATTTGGACAGACTCTTCCCTCTTTGAGCTTTTTTAATATTGGATTTATAATGGAGGTCACATTGTCATTTCCTTGCAGTGGAAGGAGGATTACTAGAGATGGCTTATGTGAAAGCTAATGTATGATAGATACTCTGTAAATATTAATGAAGTTTTGAAGTAAGACAGATACATTAACATTTGCTAAGGCAACTGGTGTAGCCCTGAATATGTGGTCACATCAGAAGGGTGATTTATGTTAATTTTGCCTGAGACTTTCAGTAGACTTTGGTGGTAGACTGTGGAGAAATCTTACCTCCTGAAATTTCTGTTGCATGTGTTACAACTGGGACAAGGCAAGGGTCTGTGTGGCAATGCTGGTGTTCCCCTCCAACATTGGTATCAAAAATGCATTTTTCACTCTTTTCTGGACTTTTCATTTTCATAAAAATCTTAGTGAATCCCGGCGAGCATGCATTCTTGAAAAACCTTGGATCTTAACTTGTTCAGCCTCCCAGCTAGAGTTTGCTTTCTGGATACATGGTTGTATAAACCCAGCTTTGCATTCACAGTGATGAGTAACTCATGATTCCTGAAGCCTATTTGTTTACTGGGCAGAACCAAGTGTTGAAAACATGTCTCTTTACATTGGATTCTGTCTTTTTAAATATTTTGCCTTCTGAGGCTACACAGAGCAAGTCTAAATTTTTGTTTTTCCACACTTAAGGGACTTTCTTAGTCAAAGATGATCAAATAGCGCAAAACAAAAACAAACAAACAAACAAACAAAAAACAACAAACTAACACCAGTCAAATGAAAGTTCATTTAGTGCATATTGGGAATTCTGAAAGAGGTTGAAAGCATAGGAGGTGGTAGTCACCGTAGTTCTGGGATCTTCAGAATCAGGAGCATGAGTGTTTTACTCTACTGCACTTATGGACTCCATAAGCATCTCTATTCTTTCCTCTTTCATACCTCAGATCCACTGGGCTGAGTTAACTATCAGACTTAAAGCATGGTGCATTCTTATTATTGCTTCTTTAGGATCTTCTTTCTTATTTTGGATTTTATTTTCTTTCATTATTTTTCTTTGCCTCTTTCTTACTCCTTATTCCAATTTCTCTTCTACCCTGTTGGTTCCTACTAAAATGTACTTAGAATAATCTGTAGATATACAGGAATCTTTAGAAATACATAATATTGTTTTAATTTACATAATAGTCATACCTAACATTTATCAGCCACATCCCACATGCTACTCTGTTCCAAATTCTTTAAATGTATTCGGATACAGTAATCTTCACAGTAAACTCTATGAGGCAGGGACTAGAATATTCTGTGTTTTATAGATTGGAAAATTGAAGCACAAAGAATCTAAGATGGTGAGCGAGAAGCTGGGGCAGAATTCAAAATCAGAATGTTTGTCTACATCTCACTGTTGGCCTCCTTGTTTTTTTGCTTAAAGATCTTGGTAATGTGCAGTAGATCTGGTCCTATGACCTCTTTCCCCCTATTATTTCCTTTTTTTCCCCCTAGAATAGTCTTGTTGTCTCAAGTAAATAAAATTCATATTACTTAATTGTAATACATAGATCACATTTACTGGGGATTTATGTGATATCAGATATCGTGTGTGTTTTTGTCTAATTTGAAAGTTCAAAGCCATTAGTATTAACCTTTTTTAAAAAAATACAGATCAGAAAACAATTATATACCCTTACATATTGGTCAAATATCAAGAAGATATATTTAATCACACCCATAAATAATACTCAGTGAGGGGTCAGGGCCTCTGGAGTATCTCCAATACACTCCCTGTCCACAGAATGGGAACCCCTGCTCTGCCATGACTAATGAGATTAAACAGTTTAATACTAACTTCCACTTGTCTGTATAATCAGCACAGAGCACAGTCCCTTAAACATCCATTCACCTTGCAGCCCTTCTGGATGTTACTGTGTCTAGCACAGCAGAGTGTTCCAGTGTGCCCATTAGATCTTTTTTTTTTTTTTAATATGCATTATTTTTTAGTTGTAGTTGGACACATTATCTTTCTTTCATTCTTATGTGGTGCTGAGGATCGAACCCAGGGCCTCACATGTGATAGGCGAGCACTCTACTGCTGAACCACAATCCCAGCCCCTCCATTAGATCTTACTGATTTATGTGCTTAGGGATACACCTCAAAACGAAGTAGCCATGTACCTCCAAATCCTAGCTCCTGTGAACACAGCTATGTTGAACATCTTCCTGGGAGTGTTGTGAAGGACTGGCAGGGTTGGTGGCCAGGAGTTGTGTGCTTTGTCATGGCACATTTTCGTTCTCAACTTCACTAGGTTTTGGAAAATTATTTCTATAAAGACTGCATATTGCAGTAAAGCTTTAGGGTCCTGGTTTTGTGCAGGCCATCCCAGCACACGGTGACACGTGACTTCATTGTTGCTAAGGTGGCGGTAGTGATGTAGCTCCTGGTTTTTGCTTCTGTTTCCTACATTGTAAGTTGACTGTTTCTCAAAATGACTAGGAATAAAGTCTCATAAGAGGAAAAAGGTCCTTTTCTGGCCAAATGGTGCATGGCATCAGAGTTATAGAGCATCAGTCCTATAACCTGCTCAGCAGATTTTGTGGGTTAAAACAAGGCTGGTGTCTTAGTGATCTTACTTTCTTCTATTTGTTAATATTCCCTGTATTTACTGTGTGACAGCCATATCCTAGGAACCTTTCTAGGCTCTGGGAACACAATTGTGAGCAAAATAAGCATGGCCTTTGGTTTCTTGGAGCCTCCAATTTTGTTGGGAACATAGGCGTTGTTCAAATGCTCAAGCAAATATTTAGTTATAAACCTTGTCAAGTGCTGTGATGGCAGAGTAGAGTAGCTATTATGGTATTTAATAATGACAGCTAGCTGATTTGTCTGTGTTTTTTGATACAGCTGTATATTGAGGATGCTATAGGTGAGAAAGGTTAATGGACAAGGTAAAAGGGTAGGAATATTCAGAGAATAATCTATGCAGGAACCAGAGGCAAGAGGGAAACATGACATGGTCAAGGAATGGGAAGTCTGGAGTTGTTTTGAGGACTGTCATTTTTTAAATGTAATTTTTTAAATTTATTTTTTGTTTGTTCTAATCAGTTACGCATGACAGCAGAACGTTCTTCAATTCACTGTACACAAATGGAGCACAATTTTTCACTTCTCTGATTGTACATGAGATATAGTCATACCATTCATGCAGTCATCATGTACCTAGGGTAATGATTTCCATCTCATTCCACCATCTTCCCTCCTCCCATATCCCTCTCATCCCCTTTCTCCTCTTTGCCCTAATCATTCCATGCCTGCCCCTACCCTCCATTATGGATTAATATCCGCTTATCAGAGAAAACATTCAGCCTTTGTTTTTTTGGGTTTGGCTTACTTCACTTAGCATGATATTCTCCAACTTCATCCATTTATCAGCAAATGCTATGATTTTATTCTCTTTTAATGCTGAGGAATATTCCATTGTGTATATATACTACAGTTTCTTTATCCATTCATCTATATAAGGGCACCTAGGTTGGTTCCACAGTTTGGCAATTGTAAATTGTGCTGCTATAAATATTGATGTGGCTGCATCACTGTAGTATGCTGTTTTTAAGTCCTTGGGTATAGACCAAGGAGTGGGATAGCTGTGTGTTTCCATTTCAGGTTTTTTAAGGAATGTCCATAATACTTTCCAGGTTGGTTGTGCCAACTTGCAGTCCCACCAACAAAGTATTAGTGTGCCTTTTCCCCCCACATCCTTGCCAACACTCATGTAATGTAGTTTTGTTGGGTATTTGGCATGGTCCAGAATGTGACAGTGAAGAAGGCGGAGCACTGAGAAAGTGAGGTGAGATGAGACTGCGAGGAACAGGAAGGAGCTGGATCACACCATCATCACCCTTGAGCTTTTTCTTTGACAAGCAGCATGTGTTCCAGGATTATTCTTATCATCTGGTTTCAGATCTCTCTGAGCCTTCCATCTACCTTTCTTTAAAGCCAATACCGCTTGTCTGTGACCCTCTTCAAGAGGGACCAGGAGCACTCAGTGTAATATTTTTAAGTCTTGACATCAAGAAGAGATGCTTTTTTAGCATTAGTTAATTTTCCTTACTGTTATCAGTGACTATCACTCCCTATTCTTCTGCTGCTATAAGCCAAGCATATATTATGTGTTGTTCAGGGGCAGATCGTCTGATTGTGTGGAATGGCTTTAAAAATAGATAGCATTTGGGATCTGAGCTGCTTGTTTGGCTGAGGGATCCCTACCACCTCCTGGTTCTTCTCTTCCCCCAAAAGACCTCACTTGCTGCATGATAAATCAGGCTATTGCCTGCTCATTAAACATTGTCAGCTAAGATGCTTGACAATTCTTTAAGAGTTTATTATTCATTTTTTGATGTTGAGGGGTGATAGAGTCCTTTTCTTTCCCAAATGACATGTATTGGAAAGGAAAAACAAATAAGAAAAGGACCTTGGACAATGTACACTCACTCCTTACTTCTAGATATTGTAAGTAAATATCGTCTCTGCTTCTTTTGCCCCCACCTTCAGAGTCTTGAGTGGTTAATGGCTGATATTGAAGGGTTTGTTTATTGACCCTGTTTTACTCCCTGAAGGATGAAGTGACCATATTATATAATGCAAATGGTTCATGTTGTGGGATGGAGACCACAGCCTGGGCTTTCCTTGTCTTATTCAGATGGAGGTGTTCTGTGTCCTAGGATGCACACCTGTTTTGTATTCCTTATTCATACTTTAAATCTCTTAGGGAAGGGATTGGAGGGGAGGGGAGGGGTTTTATTGGGGAGTGATATGGGGCAAATTACATTGTTCTATTTTATGAATAGGTAACAACAAATCCCATCATTATATACAACTATAATGTACCAATAAACAATATGAAAAGAGAAAAAAAAATAAATGTCTTACATCTCTNTAACTCAGTGGTAGAGGGCTTGACCAGCATGCACAAGGCCATGGGTTTGATTCACACTCTCCCTTCTCACACACATATGCGCGCGCGCGCGCACACACACACACACACACACACACTCACTCACACATATTTATTACAGTCAACACATAGAAATTACATATAGAATGCATTGTGACATTTCAGTATTTTAATTATATGATTATAATTATCATATCAGGATGATTGGCATATTTCTCATCTCAGGCATGAGTTATTTCTTTGTGTTGTGAATATTTAAAATCCTACTAGCTATTTAGAAGTTTTCCGGTAATTGTTAACCGTCATTATCCAACTTTACACCTGTTCTCTTAGACATTCCCTCTCCAGATCATTCCCCTCCCAACCTTTTCAGGCTCTAGTAACCACCGTTCTACTCTCAACTTCTGTGAGATCAATTTTTGAGCTTCCACATATAAGTGGGAATATGTGTGTTTGTCTTTCTGTGCATGACGATATCAATTAACACAGTGTCTTCCAGTTCTTTCCATGTGGCTGTAATGACAGAATTTTTTCCTTTTCTTATGGTTGAAAATTATTCCATTGTGTACAGGTACCACATTTTCTTTATCCATTCATCCTTTGATGGACACTTAGGTGGATTCCATATTTTGTCTATTGTGAACAGAGCTATAATAAACATGTGAGTGCAGATGTCTCTTTTAAACATATGATTTCAGTGCCTTTGGGTATACACCCAGTAGAAGAATTACTAGATGATTTGGTGCTTCTATTTTTGGTTTCCTAGGTACCTCTGTACTGTTTTTCATGATGACTGTATTCGTTTATATATCCACCAATAATGCAGGAGAATTCCTCCATCTCCACATCCTCACCAGAATAGTTCATTTTTTATCTTTTTGATAATAGCTATTCTGAGGAGAGATAATAACTCATTGTGGTTTTGATTTTCATTTTTCTGATAATAAGTGCTAATGAGCATTTTTTCATATACTTGTTGGCCATTTATATATACTCTTCTGAGAAATGTCTACTCAGGTCCATTTTTTTTTTTAATTAGATGATTTTTTTTTTCTGTTGAATTCAGTTTCTTATACATTCTGGGAATTAATGCCTTGTCAGATGAAGAGTTTGCAAATATTTTCCCCTATTTCCTATGTTGTCTCATTACTCTGTTCATTGTTAATGTTTCTGTGTAGAAGATTTTTAGTTTGGTATAATTCTATTTCTCATTTATTTGTCCTGTGTTTTAGGGGGTCATATCTTCAACATCTTTGTCTAAACCCATGTTCTGAAGCAATTTCCCCTATTTTTGTTTTCTGGTGGCTTCACAATTTCTAGTTTTACATTTAATAAGTTTTTTTTTTTTTTAATCCATTGGTGATTTTTTTTTTAAATGAGAAAAAAAAGTCTAGTTTCTTTTGGGTGTAGAACAGGGCTACAATCTGATTTGTCCAGCAGCACTTACTGAGGAGATGTTTCTTTCTCTAATGTAGTTCTTGTACTGTCCAGTTGTGTTGTTCGTCTTTGACTCTCCCTTCTTCCTCAGATGTTGACATCCAACCTCTTCTACATTATTTCTGTTTTTCATGGCTTATGCCTCCTCTGTCCCTTTGGCTTTTGTCTAGTTGAGCTTCTTAATGGACTCTGAAACTCCTTCTCTCCAAGCCATGGCTCTTCAAATACTCTCTTCTCTGTTTCCTCTGTAGTATTTACCTGATCCTGATAATGCTCTACTGCAATCTTGAATGTATCCATAATGCCTATGGGAAGAAGACTCCGTGTAGTCAGGAAACTGTGACCTTTTGTTGATTGGATATGCTTGAGTTCATTGGCTTCACTTTACACCCTTTATGCTGCCCAGGTTAGACTGTGTTGCTTTCTGAAGACACACCATCTTTTCCTTTCTTTTATTTTTACTGAAATGGTGACCTCTATCTAGAAGAAATTTTCAACATTTCTAATTCTACATATCCATTCTAGTATTTATCAGAATAGTAACTTCTCTCCTAAGCCTTCCATGATTCCTTTGCTGAAAGTTGTTTTGATTTCCCTCTGCATTTCTGCCACAATTTACAGGTACTTCTGTTATGTTTCTTCATATTCTATAGATGAGGAGATGGGACGGTTTAACTTTGGGTCACAAATATAGCAAGTAGTGCTGCAGAGATTCTACTCACATCTTAGCCTGAAATACCATCTTTGTTCCACCATAACAGGTTCTTCCCATTCCATGTTTCTATCTTGGGTAGTATGAATTCAGGGTTTTTGAATAAGGTCTTCCCTTTTCTAATGCTTAATATACTCCAGGTACTGTTTTGCATAATTTGCATTCATTTAATTTGGTTGCATTAAAAGTTTTGTAAGGCAGGTGATCTTATTATCCCCACTTCATGTATGAGGGAGTGAGCCACAGAAATGTTGCCTAACTTGTCCAAGGTGATGTAGCTAGCAGGTGACCATTAGGATACAAGCCCAGGCAGTTAGCCATTTAGCCTCTACTGTCAGCTGCTCAGCAATGCTGTAGGTAAGCATAAGCTACCAATGTAAACCCAAAGTCACTGCCATTCTCCTTGGGAGATGGCATCGTAGGCTATTATATTCCTCAGTGACTTTTCTCAATAGGATTCCCATGCATCTTTTTGATATGTTTTAGGACTTAATTTTTAAGGATTTTTCTGTTGTGAACTTTTGAAATTTACAGTTTGAGATAAACTAATTGCTAAAACTTTCCTGCTCAGTCATAAAATCTTTCTTTGTATTATTTGAAAACAATTTCAGTTTTATGCATCATATACAAGGATTAGCTAACTGCTTGTCCTGTGTTTTAGAAAATATTAATGATAGGCTATTGGAGAATCAGCATCCCTTAGTTGTGAGCATTAGATAAACATCGTTTTTACAAGTGTGATGACAGAAATTGCTAATACCTGTTTTTACATTTGTCTTTCCAAGATCTAAGCAAGATTAGAATCAAGGTTTTAGGGATAGTTAGAGTGAAATAGATTTAATATATGGCATAGGTGCTACTTTGTCAAGGTAGATAGTTTCAAGGTGGTTTATAGAGGTAAACATTTTAGTTGGGTAACTGATGGTATTTTAAGACCACAATTATTAACATTTAGGGAGTAGCAAAGTGTGAACATGACAAGCACAGACAAAGAGGGCAAAAAAAGAATGTGCTGAGCAGATATATTGACTTCTGTTCCTAAAAATGACTCTTAAACGTTTCATGTAAAATGGAATCTACACACACCCCAGAGAATGATTTTCTTGAAACTAAAGACTAGACTTTACATACATCCCTGGTAATAGAACTTAATCGATGTTTAGAATGAATAAAACACATTCAGAAGAAGAGTGGCCAAATCCTTGGTTTTCTTCAGTGGTGAAGTAATTGATATATGAGACTTGATTCAATGGAATTTTATTATCACTTGCTGTATGCAAAACATAGAATATGGCAGAAAAACAGTAATAGCGGGTCTTTGTTTTAAATTAACTCTTTCCTGATAATATTGATTGGAGAATGGGAGGGGCAATGTTGGTAAAAAATTTAGGAGAAAAAATGAATATGACCTACTGTGGACCTGAAGATTTTTTCTTCCGATTAAACTGTAAAGGGAATAATGATATTTTCCAAGATGTCTTTTTACTCAGGAAACAAAGAAGACTGTATCTGGCAAACGTGGTTGTGAAAAAGTAAATGCAAATCTGTTTTTATTGAATGGCTCCCTCATTCATTCATTCATTCATTCATGCATTAATTTGGCATTTATTCACAATATGTAAGAGACCCTTTGCTATGTACTTCAGGAAGTGTTACCAAGGTGAATCACAGCCAATGAATATGTTATACATCAAATTAGTGGGTTGTGATATGACACACAAAAATGAACACTTCTCATGTAGTTAAGATAAGTACTATTTGGAGAAACTTTTTAGCTTGTGTGTTTGTGTTCATGCACACATGATTGTGTTTGTTAATGTGTTTGATCTTGGCATAAAATGCATTTCTTATTCTAGACATGGTCAAAAATGTCTGAGTAACTGTTACAGGGCCATAAGGGAGCTTACATTTAAGTAGGTATGATTATAAGTTATAAAGTGACTCTGCTTTAAGAGAGACAGATATGTTACATTGTGAATGCAATAAAACAAAAGGAAATAATTTGATTGAAGAAGTTGGCAAAGGATTATTAGAAGAGATGGCTTGTGTTGACTTGAGAGATTGGTTAATTCTGAGTGGCATTTGGGTAAGGGAGTCAGGATGAGGATTGATATCTGTAGACTTGCCTAAAAGCATAAATCACTTAATGATTTTTCAAAGAAACATTGCATTTCTTTTGGACATGGAGGTTGAACCAACTTTGTCTTCTGAGTTGGAATGTGGGTGCCCTGAGCAAATAAGTAAGCTCACCAGAGGGAGCTGAGGCATTAGAAAGTCCTTGTTGAATTCTGAGAGGAGGAAGAAAACCTCTAAAGAGTCTAAGGATGACAGGTATATGGTATGACATGATAATAGTCTGCCATTATCATTAAGATTGCTGAAGAGAGGATGTGGCTTTAAATTACACCCTCAATCTTTTGAGGAAAGGGCTAGAGGTAATTAATCAGTGTTGGAGTTAGTCCTCTCAGTAGACTAGGTGGCCTTGGTAATTGTGTTAACTCCTCATAAACTCTGGGATTACTGTTTGATATCCACAGTGGGATTTTATTTAAGAGTACAGAATTTTACATCTAGAAGACAATCTTTTGAAAACCATTAGAAATTTATTTTCTCAGGGAATATTCAGAGTGCACATGGGTGGGATACCTGGAGTAGTGAAATCATCTCAGAATTTGGTTCTGATTTAAAAAAAAAAAAATGCAGCCGGCTTTCTCAGAGTGTGCTGAAGTCTTCTCATTGAGCCAGGACAATACTGCCCCTGGGATTTCTGGCAAAAGACATATTTGAATAATGCCCGGTGTTGATCCTATGGCATTAATATCTTTTCCTACCCCTCATCCTCCGCTTTCTAAACTTGCCATCTTAGTGTACACTTAGCCAAGGTAATTTTCTAGAGTTTCTTGTACATAGACAAATAGCACTCGGAGATACAGGGACATTTGAGTGCAAATCTAATTCTATCTTGCCTTATAAGGAGAGGAAAAGCCATTTTAAAATACTAGAATTTGTCTAGGTGTGGCTTCCCTACTAAAAATCAAATACTATATGTTCACACTATGATGGATCCAAACCAGTGACATGCTCCCATGTTGGAAATCACATTGCTTAAGTATCAATTCTCCCAACACTTATACTCCTCAGGGGTATGAGTTGAGAATTAAAATCTGAGCAGTATTATCCTTTATCCTTTGAATTCCCTGAATTGATGCTATACAAATAGTGATGGTCTTATTGATAGTAATGTGTAGCATACTGATATTAAACCATGGGCTGATATGTGGATCAACAGATAAAGTATTTTTGGTTTATTTCCTTAGGCAAATGTCAATATTGTACTTGCACAGTTACCTCAGCCTTCACAAGCTATATCTCCAGTGCAAACAGTTTCCAGTGTGAACCACAAGGGAACTATTAGTTATGCATCCACTAGGCACTTTTTAAGCTTCTGAAGAGATAATTGAAAGAGAACTTGGATATGAGTTGAGTTGTATATGTGTGTAAAAGAATCAGCAGGGATTTAAGGTGCTTCCAACCCACATGAAACATTAAACATATTGGCTGAAACTAGCGTGAAGGTAGACTTTTTCTTTCTGAAGAATTGTCTATTTTTTAATTTTATGAAGCAAGATAAGGGCAGTGCATTTTAACTGAGAAATGAGATGAACACAGTGAAGCTGTTTTACCTTTCTCAGCCCCAGGGTAGAAAGGTTTGCAATCAAAACTTAAAATATATACACATAGGGGCTGGGGTTGTGGCTCAGTGGTAGAGCACTCGCCTTGTACATGTGAGAACCTGGGTTCAATCCTCAGCACCACATAAAAATAAATAAGTGAAATAAAAGTATTGTTTTATATATATATATATATATATATATATATATATATATATATATATATACACACACACACACACACACACACACACACACATACATGTAAATATATAAAATACATGTATGACATATTTGTATAATTTTTTTCAACTTTTTAAGTTTTTAAAGTTTGCTATGGAAATTTTCAAACACATACAAAAGTAACAAGGACTCTTTAATGCACTTCCATGAATATATTACCAGTTTCAGCAATGATTGACTTATGGCCAGTTTTGTTCCTACACAAGTTCCTATACACTTGTTCCGTTCCTTTATCTTAAATTATTTTGAAGATAATCTCAGATATCATATTATTTAATTACTACTGTAGATTTAAATCTTTGAGAAGTGAATATAAAATATTTTTCTTGACAACAAATACCATATTAGGAAATATATGTTTTATGGAAGAATGCCATGCCATCTTTTTTTCTTTTTTCTTTTCTTTATTTTTGGAATTATGCTTGGCTTTGGAGTGTGGTATGAGTTTTCATTGGAAAACAGTTTAAGCTGTAAGTGGCTTTTTTTTGTTGAGAGAGACCCCAGATTAGTTTTGCAGATGAAACTGATGGCTTCGGTATCACAGCACATCTTCACAATGCCTTCCCTAACTATTGTGTCTCAAAAGAGTCTGCTAATGGGATGGAGAGAGGGAGTAGAATTCATGTGCTGGTTCCGATTCCCAGTGCTCAGTACACATTTCCTCTTCAGTGTTGACTTTCCAGGAAGCCTGCTTTGTTAACACTACCGTTTCTCAAAACGATTCTTTTATACATGCTTTCACTTTTTAAAATTAAAACCATGGAAAAGAAATTTCTTGAAACCATTATCATGGGGGCTTATCTAGTCTAACGGGACACCAAAGAAGAGCTTGGGTTTCATATCATTTCATGACTAACTTAGTTCTGACCCTTAATATCTGGTTCTGATTAATAGAATTAGACTCAAGGCATTCTTATTTTCCTCTTAGTAATAATATATTGGTTAATGCATTAGAGATTGCTCATTTTGAGATCAAGATAATGTCCTGGTTATAGGTCCATGTTTTGTCTCAGTAAATAGTGTCTCATGTATCTTAAGTTTGTGCAAATTTGGCTTGAAATTGGAATGTCTACTTCAATGGTTTGAAGAGATGATTGACAGTTTCGTTTCCTGTACATTGAGTAAACTCGACCATTATGTAAAATTTCTACCTTTAGTTTTGTTTATCATTGTGACAAAATTTTTTTAGAAAATGAACAATTGCTTCTTTGATTTACAGACATCTTTCTATTCATCAAAACCAACACCAACTTTTGGGTATGTCAGATTTTCTTGTTGTTTTAGTCTGGATAAAATCCATAAGAAAAGGATTTTAAAATCTTAGGCTTGCTGAGTCTGGAGTGCAGATATCAAGACTATTCAGAGGTCTTCTTACAATGAACTCTTGAGAGTGGCATGTCCACTTTAAATTCAGCTTTATTCATGTTATATGGAAATATTGAATAATATACTCCTTAAATATTCTCTCTGCTTTGCCCTTTGAAGATTTATTTATTAATTTAGCAGTCCTGGAGATTCAGCCTCACACATGCTAGCTAAATACTTAACCACTGAGCTATACCTTCAACCCCTGATAACTTTAAATGACTGATCATGTGATTAAATATTTCTTCCTGGACAGGATAGAACTTGAAAACTAAATTTTGTTTCTTGCAAAAACCTTGACATATTCGGTCTGGTTAGTGTTGAAGCATCATTTTCCTTAGTCCTTTGTCCTCATGATCAACATTGATTTTATTCCTAGGGCAAGAGAGTAGAGTTTCAGCTTCTTCATTTAGGACTTATAAAACATTGTAACAGTTCAGGAAATGTGTACTTAATTTCTGAAGCCACATATATAGGTTTATTTCTTCACATCTATACTTTGAAGGAATATTGGTGAAGTGTTGTAAATAAGTAACATTATTAAGATGATAAAGAGCCAGTCGGTGGTATTGAAATTGCTTAATTATATTTTCTTTGGGTGAACTTGATATGAGCAATATAGAGCTAGGAGTGTCCATTCATGGAATGGAGTTTAGCCTCATGTCTAAGTTTCCTTTCTCCCAGTTGCACTTCAACTAGGATACATGGTGGTCAGTTATGGCCACTTCACTGTAAAAGAGATGTGGTCAATGGGGAAGGCCAGGAAAGATGGAGAGAGATGTATTTTACAAAGATCTCTTATGATGTGACATTAGAAAGATGCTAACCAGGGGTCCCAGAGTAAGCTTTGCAGGACTCCAAAGAACAGAAGTAAACCAGAACTCAAGAAGAGACCAGCTTCCATTCAAGGTATGAAAGCAGTTCATGACAAAGTGACAGGAGGACAGAATGAGTTACCTTAGGAAATGTGAGCTTGTTCCCATTAGAGTGTTTTAAAAATTTTTTATTAGTGCATTATAGTTGTAGATGATACTAGCATAGTTTGTTTCATCTCAATGCCCACCACTTCCTTTTTCCCTCTCCTCCTTCCTTCCCCTGATTGCCTTCCTCTATTCTACTGGTCTTCCTTGTATTTATTGATTGATTTTTTAAAATTGGTGCATTATAGTTATATATAAAATTGGAATGAACTGTGGTCAATTCATACATGCCCATAGGAAAATGTGGATAACCTCATTCCCCAGTTTTCCCCTTTTCCTCCCTTCCTCTCTCCCACTTGATCCTCACTTCCATTAGAGGATTTTTTAGCCTTAGACTAGTGACTTCTGAGAATGCCAAGATGTCCAAAGGTCAGTTTGTGGTTTTACTAGATGACCTTCCTTGCAACCCAAGGCATTTTGATGAGCTGCCTCTCATTCCTTACTTCTCATAGTCCTTTTAAAACAGTTATAAAAGGGGAAGTACTGGGATTGAAATGGAGCAGATTATGTTCTATGCATCTATGAACCTCACTATTATGTTCAACAATAATGCACTAATAAAAACACAAAAATATAGAAGTATCAAGGCAAAACAGGACATTTGATTAAAGAAAATATAAAATATACTCTCATCATTTGATAATTGTTAAAATTTCAGTATTTTCTAAAAACCTTTTATGAAATAAACATAGAAATATGCACGTTATAACTATACAGTTAAGTCATTTTTTCATATTTAACACTTATGTGTAAAACACACTCATCTCATACTAAGAAACATAAATTCATCATTCATCCAGACTCTTCCCTTTCCCCCGAAAAAGCCATGATTTCTGAGAGCTTAGATTAGTTTTGTCTGTTTTGAACTTTATATAAAAGGACCCATATAATATTATTATTATTATTTTGGGGGAGTACTGGGAGTTGAATGCAGGGGCACTTTACCACTAAGTTACATCCCTCAGTTTTTACATTTTTTAAATTTGAGGCAGGATCTTGTGCAGTTGCTGAAGCTGGCCTTGAACTTGTGATGCCTCTGCCTCAGCCTCCCAAGTTAATGAGATTAGAGGTGTGCACCAACACACGTTGCAGTTTATCAGATATTTCTAATTTATAACTTTCATTTTTTGAGCCAGACTTAAATAGTTATGTTCTTTATTGAACATATTATATTTTCATATATGTCTCATAATGAAGTTTTTTTTTTTTTTTTTTTTTTGCGGTGGGCGGGGGCAGGTACAAGGAATTGAACCCAGAGGTGTTCAACCACTGAGCCACATCTCCACCCCTTTTAAATTTGTTCCTTAAGGACAGGGTCTTGCTAAATTACTGAGGCTGCCTTCAAATTTGTGATCCTCCTTCAGCCTTCTGAGCCACTGGGATTATAAGCTTGTACCAAAAGCACCTGGAAAATAAGTGCTACTTTTATAAGAATATAGTTTTCTTGAACCTTTAATGTGGCAACATTTTTTTCTCATATATTCACAAAACAGTTATATATTTGGTACATATAGTCAATCACTGTGCTAAATTCTCTTTAAATATTTCATTTTTTAACTTTTTTAAAACTAACTTTAAAAATGTATTGTTTTTACTATAATCATTTTTATTGTAATTGTCATCATTATGTTTCAGATGAGGAAACTGACAAACAGAAACAAAGTAATATAATTAGGTACAATGTACTAGAGCTATTTACCATCATCTTTGGGTTTTCTTCCACTTCCACACCCTTCAATTTCACCCTCTCTTGGTATATTATTTTTTGTTCAATCTTTTCTTTTTAATTCTTTGTATATTGTTGTGTTAGCATGTTTGAACAATTTATATATGCTTCATATATCATGTGTGTGTGTGAGTATTATTTTCGGGGGTGTTTATTTTTAAGTTTCTTTTAATTTAAACACATATACAAGTTAGTTTCAATTCGTTTTCAAATTATTCTACTTTTAATCAAACTGGAACTCATTTTGTCAAAGGTGAAGATCTAAATTGATTTTTAAATGAGTAATCAGTTTTTCCAATTCCACTTAATGAATATGCTTACATTTACTCATTAATTTGTGCTATCTCTGTTGCTGTGTGTTTAGTATGTGTGTGTGTATGTTTTGTTCCATTAATGTCTGATACTTCCTGTGCAAGTCTTTTTTAATATTTTCTTGGCCATCTTTGCAATAACTTTAAAAAAGAAAGAGGATGCATAGGGGTCCAATATGCCTTATTTAATTGTATTAAATGTTGTTATGCTGTCTAGTCGTGGCAACGCCAGGACTTGAGAAGAACTGTTCCCACCTCTACAGCCCCTTTGGGTGTTCTCCCTTTGGGTGGCATTGAGAATGGAAATTTAGCCAGCTTTGATCATTGCCTGTTCTGTACCAGGCTCTCCTGAGCTACCTTTGCAGCTTTCACGTATTTTGGTCCTTAGGACACCCATATAGGACCAACACTGGCACCTGGGGCTTTTTAATGTGTTACTTTTTTCCTTACATTATTACACTTTATACCAAGAAAATTGTCGTAATTACTGTCCCTTGTATTAAATGGATTTTACAACAGTATTTGATTTGGGGCTTTGAGAGTAAGTAGGCCTGATTCTTTACCCCAGAGACATTATTCTATTTAAGTAAAATACATTATTCTATGTAAGCAAAAGGAAATATATTTATATAATTATGTTTGCAGTTTTTTTCATGTATTTTTAAGTTGTTGATAGATTTTTATTTATTTATTTATTTTATATGTGGTGCTGAGAATCGAACCCAGTGCCTCATGCATGACAGGAAGTGCACTTCTGATGAGCTACAGCCCCAGTCCTGCAGCTTTTAATCTAAAATCTTTATCAAGTTTATTTTTTTAATTGAATTCTTTAAAAAGAGATGAAGTTGGATCTCTGGCTTTTATAGCAGAATTATTTTTGGGGAATGGGGTGGAATGAATTATCATATGTATGTAACATGACTAAATCTGTGAGATCTTATATGGTAGTCGCCATGTATGACTACTTGAATTTGTATCTAAATCAATTAAAATTTAATAAAATAATAAATGTTATCCTGTCATTCACTGGCTACATTTCAATTTATCAATAGCCATAAATGGCAAATATTGGGACAGTACAGAACATTTTCAAAATTGCAAATTTTCTACTGTACATTGTTGGTCTAAATAATTCTAAAAGTGATTTAGAAAAAAAAAAGATGAAGTATTGAAGTGTGCCTCATTGGTTTCTATAAGTTTGAGTGCAAAGAATCTTTCCTTTAAAACGTTGACAGTTGATGAAACATTGAGGTACCAAGGTTTTAAATGATTATGTGGGCATTAATCAACATACGCTTATTGACTAAAAGGATATATCAATACTTATTATACCTGTTTCATTAATGATAGGATTAAGAGGCACTCTATAGTTCCATACCTTAAATATCAGAGAAACAAGGGCTGTTAAGTACTTGGATGAGTTGTTGGGGAGTTCTTTCTAAAAATGTGTGGTCTTTCCATATTTATACCCATATTGGTTTGGTATAAATTGAGATACAGAGTCTTTAAAAATTAGGGAAGCTTGAGGTGAGACTGAGTTACACAGACTGGTCTAATTTCAGAGGAAAAAAAGACAAAACAGAAAACTAGTACCCAAGTGGATGTGGTAATCTTCTACTGAATTAGTATAATATGGAACCATGGTGTGATAAGCTCTGGGAACATTATTTTAAGAATGTCCCTAACCAAGATTTAAATGGAAATAAAGCCAGGAGAATGTTCAGACAGACGTGAAACCTAGTTGAATTCCATTTCTAGAGTACCCAATTTCATTTTCATCCATTGGCACCCAGGATCTGGTATTTGGCATGTGACTAAGACGAGTGGGTGGGGGGTTAATATGAGAAATCCCACAATGAATAAGTTGGGGCCATTTGGTATGTGCAAAAAAGCTCACATGTCCTAGCTCAGTCTGTGTGAAATAAACCGGACCCTCTTAATGAGGTGGCCCCAAAGATTGGGTTTAATCCTCCTGTGTGGCTGCTTTCACAAGCCTTTTCAAGAGCCTAAGTACCATAAAATACTATCACAAAAGCCTTCATTCCAAAGAATGTGTGTGTCGGCTCATGTCAAGAGCTCTTAGTTTAGAACAATGTGCCTAAAGCCATAAGCTAATAAACAAACACATAATCTAGTTCAGTTTTGTCTAAGTAATATAATGTCTCTATCAAACTATTTCCTGCACCTTTAGTTCTATTCAGAAGGAAAGGGTTCTGCGTGGGAATGTGTGTATATTTTCTTTTAATAGGAGGGCTTGGAGCTCCTGTGACTAGATGTCTTGTTTTTCTCTTCTGCATAGCTCTGGTTGTTTACAGTGGGAATTTTCCGTCTTGGTAATTTGGTATTCTACTTGGTTTTTATTGTAAAGGGTGGAAATGTGTATACCTTTCATTTCAGAAATATCATTGCATCATGTCCATCTGAGTTAACAATGGTGGGGTCAGACAATTCTCACTTGTTTTCAGACCTTCCTACAAGGCCATTGCACACCCTGTAAGTCAACTTCCATGCAGCAAGTTTAGGGATTCCTGGGGGAATTTGCAAGGGTTCAAATTCTAGGTACTCCCTTTTAGACTGCTGTGTGAACATTCATTTGACCTGGAGAGAATTATGGCCATAGCAGTTAGAATGTCATTCTTTTGGAATTTCTGAATATTAAAAGCTCAGTTTTCAATGTGGCAGCAAGATGTGGGAGTTAGGGTCAGTTATTGATACTGTCTACATTTCAGGTTGCCCTTTGCCTGATCTTGCCTAGAGAATTATTTTTTTATGTTAAAATCCAATAAGTGCCTGTTGCAGTTAGGGTAACTGCCCTGTCATGGCATCTGGGGGTATTTTCTTACTATTCGCAATAAAAATAATTCTGAGTCTCTTATAGCCATTAATTGGCTCTTGCACTTTGAGTCATAGAATCATAAACCATTGGTGTTGAAAGGGCCTTTTAAGGCCATTAAATGGGTTCTTTGCATACATAAAGCTTGAATCTCTTTTATAATATTCATGTGAAGTAATCTTCTTGCCTCTACTTGAATACTTCCAGTTACTTGGCACTCTCAGATTTTCAAATTAGGTAATTTTTATTGTGTTTTCACTGTTAAGCCTGAGGATTTGTAAATGAAGTTATACTCTAGTGATATGCCTCTGTTAATATGTTTCTGTGAAACTTTTACAATTTTCCAAACAATATTTAATTTTCTTTGCGTATCATAACAGCAGAGGCTCATAACTTTCTTTTAACATCAGTTATATTTTTGTCTGAAGAGCTAAATAAATTTCAAATGATTTCTGTCATCTCAGGCATATGCTGTGTAGATCACTACCCTTTTTTGCTAAAGCCTGACATTCATGTTTTTCAATATAATAGATTATATCACCTTTCTTTTTAAGGTCTTGCTATGTAAACCATCACACGAGCCCTGGACTAGCATTTGTAGTTCTCTTTATAAGGTTCAAAGACATGCACTTTCTCCAGGCCTTAGCTCTGGTGTAGGCCACCATGGACAGCCTCCTAATCTTTTTGAGTCTTATTTTCCTTATCCATAAAGTGGAGCTAAGAAAAGCAATCCCATGGGAGAGTTCGTAACTAGCTTAGTTAAAATACTAAGTCAAACTTGCTTCCTGAAATTCCTCAACCTAATATCTAATAGAGATTTTTCCCCCCCTAAATGTGGTACGAAGATGATAGTTATAAAAAGAAAAGAACAATATGTTTACTACAAAATGAAACTATTTTAAGGAATAGGCTTAAATTTAGATAAATATGCTGAAGTACTTAGAAAATTATGGGGCGCTCCAGACACAACATACATGAATAGAGAGCTTTTTGCTCTTGTCTCCACTTGCCCCACACTGATGAATTCTTCCTCCTCTGAACCTTCTAGCACTTTGTGAAGACTTCCTTCCTTTATGGCACTTTGTAGCAGGCATAATAATGGCCTGAAAAGATGCTGTGCCCGAATCTCTGCAGCCTGTAAACATGTTAGGTACATGGGAGGGAGACATTTATTGAACAGGTGGAATTAAGGCTGTGAGTCAGCCAACCAAGGGTAGGGAGATTATCCTGGAGTATAGGGGATGGGCAGTGTTATCACAAGCATCTTAAAAGTAGAAGTGGGAGAAAGGGAGGGAGTCTGGAGAGATGAGAAACAAACTCAGTGAGGCTTTGTCTCTCTTTGAAAATGGGGGATGGGGCCACAAGCCAAGGAATGAGGACTACCTTAAGAAGCTGAGTATGGCAAGGAAAGAGATTCTTGTAGAAACACCAGAAAGGAAGTCATCCCTGCAGATGTGATTTTATTCCACTGACACCCATGACAGACTTCTGAATTATAGAATTGTAAGATAATAAATTGGCATTGTTTTTAAACAATGATGTTTTCGGTAATTTGCTTCAATAACAATAGAAAACTAACACACATGATGAAAGTATTTGTTTATATATCTGTTCTCCCTTTTAGAAAATGAATTCCTCAAGGATGACAATGTTGTCTTTGGAAAAAAAAAAAATCATTTCAGCACAGTTCCAAATGACAGGAATGTAAGATTTCCTGTCAAATACTAGAGAGAACTAGTACTTACTGTGTATAGCACTGAATGCTCAACATTACTCAAGGCACTTTTCTTCAAAAAATTTTCTTACTCCCTAAGAACAATGTACAGACTTACTGAATCGTAATTTTCTTATCTGTGTAATGATTTTGTGGACTATATCAGGTTCAGCAAACTTGTCTGTAAGTCCCAAAAGTAATTATCTTTAGCTTTGAAGGCCATGCAATTGTCACAACCACTCCATTTGGTCATTGGAACATGAAAATAGACATAGACATAAGTAAATGAATGATCACGGCTGTGTTCTAATTAAACTTTAGTCACAAGAGAAGGTGAATGTGTTTGGTCCATTGGTCAGCGTTTGCTGCCCTTTGGACTGGTGAACCCTCCTCTTCTGTTGTAGTTTCCTTCTGAGCTGATTATTCTGTGAATTTATGAAGTTGTACCATTAGTGTCAGCTAAGCCAAGGAAGTGCCAGTAGGACTTGGAGAGGTAGCTCCACTGAAAGGATGGGTCTCTTTATAGCAATCAGCATAATATCACAGACCCAAGTGCCAGGAAGGAAACTGCCACCATGTCCTTGGCAAATGGGCCCAGGACAAATGCTCTTAAGGATGAGACATAAGGAAATCCTTGAATGCCAAGGCTGAGCTCACTGAACTTGAAACTCAGAGGACTGGAACTACCATTGGAGGAGTACAAGGGGGCAATAAATCTATTGCACTCAGAAATGGAAGACCTTCAGAGGCAGCTGGCCAAATGAAGCAGGAGGAGGGAATGGGTTCTTCACTCAGCTAAATTATGACTCCGGGCAGGCAGATCAGGTCTACTAAAATAGCAAGGTGCCTGAACTTCTGCCCAGAACATGTCACCAGTCTTTGCAATTTGGGATTGTCTTCCATCACAGCCTCCTAATCTGAGGAAATGAAGGAAGCAAAGTGAATGAAATACAAGGAATGACATTTTTCTTGGAGAGCCTCCTTAGGGACAAAACCTGATTTTTCAAGAGAACTCTTACTTTTTGAACTTTTTTATTTTAACTTGAATTCTTTGTTGACAGAGCATCCAGTGGATTTTTGAGGCCTCTTAAGCCTTTCTATTGATGTGGGACTTAACTCTTTTAGATGTGGGGGTATGGGGCAAAGAAAAACCCTTGCAAACTAAGCAAAGGGCACTGGGGTATGTTTGCTCATCTGATTGCCTGGTTGTGATTGTTTGTTTTTACTTGGCTATGTCACTGGATTTTGAGGACAAAACTAGTCTCTTTAATTTGTATGTCACAATAGCTTGTTTATGTCTTATAAATTGTTCAAGAACAGTTTGTCCATTAAGATAAAAAAAAAAAAAAGTGACCTAGCCATCCTTCTGACCCAGGACAAGGCTGGGTGAATCAGTTGCAGAAGCTTGATGTGGCAAGTTAGAACCGCTTCAGGGCTCTGTACATGGTCGCTCTCCAAGATCTCTAAACATTCCAGGAGAACACACTGTTTGTTTATTTGGCTGCTAGGACTTTGTTTGGCTATTTTTTTAGTTATGCTCTTTTGCTTTTTCTCTCGTTTTGCCTTGACCCTCAACTCTTTGCAATCATGGTGGTGTAAGAACTATATTGAGTAGCCGAACTCAGAAATTCAAAGGATGAATGTTTCTCTCATATGCAGGAGCTAGAGTAAAATAAAGGAAAGGGGGATGGAAAGGTAGGAAAACATAAAGAACAAATCAAATACAAATTAATTGATGAGCAAAAGGAAATATAGTAGAGTAGAGGAAGGAGAAGGGGAGAGGGGAGAGGTGAGGGAGGATAGGAGGGAAAGGCTGGGATCATGAACTGAAATCAGTTTCCAAGCATCTATGTGTTTGTTGGGATGAGTCCAACTACTGCGTGTAGCTTTAAAGCTTCAACAAAATAAATAAATGAATAAGAAAAAAAGACATATTGAGTATATCACATACTCAGTAAATATCTACTACATTTTATATTTGCATTTCTAAATGTTTATGAAGGAGTTACAATTAAGTTACATAGAGGATCAACTCCCGATAGAAAATAATTTATATACATGCAGGACATTATTATCTTGGTCTGTGCAACCCTGGGTGGGTAAAAGATCAGTTGCTATTATTCTCATTTTACAAAGAAATTGAAACTCAGAAATTCCATGATTTGCCCAAGTTCATAAAGCTAGTAAATGGTTCAGGTGTGACTAGAAGTGATATCTTTTAAAATCATTAGGCTGTTTGTTATATATATATATGAATATATATATATTATATATATAAAACAAATATATATATTTTTATATATCTATGTCATCTGACTGTGACTTGGATATATAAAGAAGTACTCCTTTGGTAGAGATCATCTCCTGGGGTCTCTATTTTTAGTCTTTCACTCTCTCTCCTCCCTGACATACACACATTTTGAAATTGTTTCTTAAGTTCTTCCTTTAAAGACTTATTTATTTGGTTAGGATTCAGTGTGTTATATTATCAAGAACCCATGTGTCCATTTACTTAGCAAATATTTTTCTCAACTCGTCTTCATCTCAATTCTTGACATTGATTGGAAGAGGTGCTGTTGGGTTTGAGTGAGAATCATACATGATGTGTGCCCTCGAGGAGCATTGTGCAGTGAAGTCAATGGCTCACGAATTTTCCGCAGGATACACCATGATAGATGCTTTCAAAACACTATATAGGGCTAGAAGCAGCCTTGGAGAAAACCAAGTACAGATGTGTAGAGTGGCAGATGACCTGGACCTCCCCAAAAAACTTGGGTTTAGATATGAAAAATCAGTGGGGAATGAAGTCCAGATGGAGAGAAAGGCAAGAGAACATTCTTAGGGCCCAAGAAACCAGAGTAAGTAGCCTGGCAGATTACTGGGTTTATGGTTTAGCAAAAGTGAGCTTTCTTGAAAAAGAAACCAAGAAAGCAATCCTATTCATTCAACTACAAAAACATTATATATCTAGGAATAAATTTAAATAAGGAAATGGAAGACCTCTACAATGAAAATTATAAAACTCCAATGAAATAATAGTCAAAAGGACACACAAAAAGGGGAAGATAGTCATATCCGAAGATTGGAAGAACTTATATTAGTAAAATACCACACTATCCTAAGCAATCTACAGATTCAATACAACCTCCTTCCAAATTCCAAACTCATTCTTCATGGAAATAAAAAGCAAAAATCTCAAACATTCACATGGACCCACAGAAGTCCCAGAATAGCCAAAGCATCCTGAGGAAAAACAATGGCTGGAGGCATGAAAGCATACCTCAGAGCCATAGTAACCAAAGCAGCAAGTAAAATCATAAAAACCACGGTGTAGACCAATGAAATAGAATACAGAGCTCAGAAATCACTCCATGCACACACAGCAAAATGATGTTTTATTAAGATGTAAAGAACATATATTGGAGAAAAGACAAGGCTCTTCAGTAAGTGGTGCTAGGAAAGCTGGATACACAGACTGGATTCTTAACCTTTTATCACAAGAAAAAATCAATACAAAATGGATTAATAACCAGCACGTAAGACCTGAAATATTGAAACTACTAGAGAAAACATAGGGATAACACTAGACTATACAAAGATTTTTTTTTTTTTTTTTGGACAAGATCCCAAAAGCTCAGGCAACAAAAGCAAAAATAGACAAAAGGGATTATATCAAATTAAGAAGCTTCTGCACAGCAAAGAAGGAAGCAACAGAGTGAACAGACAACCAGTAGAATAAGAAAATATTTGCAAACTACTTACCTGGAAGTGATTAATATCCAGAATATACAAGGAACTTGAATAACAAAAATGTAAATAATCCAATTTAAATGGGGAAAATGATCTGAATATACCTTTTTTGAAAGAATGCGCACAATGGCCAACAAGTACATGAAAAAATACACAATATCACTAATCATCAGGGAAATGCAAAATCAAAACCACAATGAAATAAATATCAACTTGCCCCCGTTAAAATAACTATCAAAAAACAAAAATGAAAGAATGAATGAAATGGCAATAAAGATTTAGAAAAAAATGTGAATTTTTACATATTGCCATTAGGAATGTAAATTAATACAGCCACTATGGAAAACAGTATGGATATTCCTCAAAAAAGTAAACATAGAATTACTATTTGATTTATCTATCACTACTGAGTATATATCCACCGGAAAAAAAGCAATTATATCAAAGAGATACCTGTATTCCCATGTTTAATACAGCTTTGTTCACAGTTGCTGAGATAGAATCAACCAAGGTGTTCATTAATGGATGAATAGTTAAAGAAAACATATATATTATTCTATTAAATATATTAGAATACTACTCTGTCGTAGAAAAGAATAAATACTACCATTTGCAGCAAGATGGATAGAACTCTAGGTCATCACATTTAGTAAAATAAATGAGTCACAGAATGATAAATACCACATTTTCACTCACTTGGGGAAGCCAAAAAAAAAAAAAAAAAGAATAGGTCAGTCTCATAGAAGAGTAGAATGAAATGGTAGTTACTAGAGATTGAAGGATCATGAAGCCAGGCTGGGAAGAGGGTCAATAAGGAACACCAAACCACAGCTAGAAAGGAGAAATTAGTCCCTAGAGTTTCATAGAATGGTAGGGTAACTATAGTTTACAACCACCCATGATATATTTCAAAATGAAGTTTCTGAGCACATAGAAATTATTAATGTTTGAGAAGATGGAAATCCTATCTAACCTGATTTGGTCATTGTACACTGTATATATTTATCAAATTGTTATACTACAACCCATAAATATGTACTGATGCTATGTGTCAAGAAAAGGTAAATATTATGAAATTTAAAACTTTGAGAGCTACTGTTTACAGCAGTTATTTTGAAAGATGCATACTGGTCAGATCAGTAATGGGGAAAAGAACTTGTTAGGTTTCTACTTCCTCATAGGAAGCTCATTCAGTTATCGGATTCCTTCCATCCAAAATAAGATCCTGTCAAATCTCAAAAGTAACAAGCAGGTCCTTTATGGGCCTCAAGTATTCCTCAAAATTAATTCTCTAAAACTTCAGTATAATTGCATATGGGAGGGTTTATTTTTGCTATTTCAGTGGTCTGGGTAGCTGTTCTTATTCCAGTACCACATTGTTTTGATTACTGTAGTTTTGTGATAAGTTGTGAAATCAGGAAACAGGAGTCCTCCAATACTGTTCTTTTTCAAGATTATTTTGACTATTTAGAAGCGATGGGTGGAGAGTCATTGAAATTTTTAATTTGGCAACAGTGTATAGGGGGCTTGGAAAAGGACTAGGAAGCATTTTGGAAAGGTTAGGAATAACAGAGACACACTTCAGCTATTTCTTTAGGTATAAGGAATATGTATAAAGTACTTTAGTGGCAGTGGAGATGAAGAACAGTTAAAAGAATTGGAAAAAAATGGTATAATTTATTATGGCCTTTTTGTATTCAGTGTAGATGATTGGGACAAAACGAAAGGCGTTTTCAGTCTTTTCGATTATGAGAATTGTGAGAAGATACATAGAAAAATAGAGGATGCAAGGGGTCATCAGATCTGTGGTGGGTTAGCATATCTGAATTCAGTTTTGAGCAGAGGGTATATAGTTCAGTTGGAGATGCTCAGCCAACAGTCAGTAAATAGAGACATGCAATCAATGAGCTCCACGACAACTCTGGGTCTTATGTTGCTTATAGATGGTATATCCATTTAGAATTGCTTTTTTGATGTAACACATTTACGGTTACCATGGTGGCAGGAGCCAAATAGAGGAAAGTGGCTGGGGACAGCAGCAAAAATGAAGATCTGGTTAAAGACAGTAAAATCTAGAAGCTTCTGTGACTTGCCTTAGCTAAGAGTAAACAGAGTGCTAGATGGCTGTTGACATGTGTTTTATTTTGAAGTGACTATTATCACTAGGGTCTGAAGTCCTTAGCCTTGATCTCTTGGAGCCTAATGTTCCTGTTCTCCAGCTGAGAGAGACTAATTCACCATCTTGTGTTGTAAACACTCACTCATTTTAACTGATTACACCTCCAATGATTCTCAAATCACTAAAATTACTAATTGCTATTCCTTACACATCAAAGAGTGAATCCTGAATAATTAACCCCAAATAAAATTAGATGAATTGGCCCTTTTAATTAGAGTCCCTGCTGCTGTTTGTTCTGAGCTTCCTTTTCTTACTGTTAAGAGACTTTTAGAATGATTAAAACTGTTTAAGACTTAAACAGCCAGTGACCTTTTAATACAATATAAATCCATGAAAGCAATATTTCAGCTAGCAGGTGGTGAAGTAAATTTTTAGAGCAAGTACCTGTCAGCTCCACTATTCCTGTGGGGGGAAAAATACATGCCAAAAAACAACCACCTTGAAATGAAATGAGTGTCTCTATTTGATTATTTTTAAAGCATTTATGCATTTGCTAAGCTTCAGACTTGATGAAATAAATGGCAGGGTTGAAGGAGAGTGAGTAATGGTTGGCATCATTTTATATAAATAGTAACAAGCATTTTGCAGCAAGAAGAATTCAAAGTGCATAAAAGATGAAGACTGGAGAAATCACAGAAGGTCCCTAGCCTCAGGTAGCTATTCTAGCCCTGGGGAATTTTCTGGAAGCAGGGGAATAGGCCTCAAAACTAAGGGATTAGGAAGTTCTGTGGGATCTTATTGCTGCCAATCATTGAGCTCTGATTTCTGGCCTACCCATGCTGCATTCACCTTAGATTTTGTTGAAGATATTTTGTGAGTTACTGCTCATAGGTGGCAAATCTCCTAAAGAGTAAGAATCTCTTTTCTTCTTCTTCTCAGCCTTCTGAAGTTAAGAGGTAGAGCAGTTTTCCTCATCATTCCCAAGAGGTCTTGGTGTCTCATACTAAAAGTGCCACATACTGGGATAAATGTGTCTTCAACTACAAGTGAGGAGATTTGGGGTCATAGTAGGTTTCTATTTTCCAGTTTACGTCACTGGTGAAGAATTTCCCCATCTATAAAATGAAGTAACTGGACTAGTTCAATGACTTATTTTTCTTTAACATTTTGAAATAAATTTCAACTTTTCATTTTGAAATTATTTCAGATTTTACAGAAACATTGAATTTTCATTTAATGTTTCCCCAGTTTCTCTAAATGTTGACCTCTTATATAACCACAGTAGAGTTACCAACTCTACTAATTAACACCGATGCAATATTACTTACTAACATATAAAACTAATTCACATTTTATCAATTGTCCTACTAATATCTCTCTTCTCTTCTGGAATCCTGTCCAGAATCACAGGGTGCATATAGTTGTCATGCCTCCTTAGTTATTGGTAATCTTGGGTAATTGTTCAGTCTTTGTTTATCACAGTAGTCAATGATGCTTAATCAGATTGCACATCAGAAGCATCCAGAGAGTTTTATAAGATACTGTGTGTAATTTCCAAATTAGACAAAGCCTCTGATTGAGGAATTTTAGAGTGGGGCCTGGGTGTATGTTGTAGAAGACAATGCCCTAGAAAGTTCTGCTGTATACTTTCTGTTTAATGTCAGATGGTTTCAACACCTCAACCTCAACATTTTGAGATTGTGTTCATGTATCTCACTTCCCCTCCCTTGTGTTCCTGTACCATCTTCATTCCCATCTCTACTTCAGAAGTTGAGAGCTAATTCAAAAATTCCTGAAGAATTTGGAGTAGTTTATAGATACCCTGTGGGATGTAGATACTATTAAATCTATCAGGTCCTCCATTGCTAAAGAAAAATCCAGGACATTGGAAGTGGATACCAAGTTTCAGGAGACTGGGGTGCCCCCCTGCCTCATCACAGGGTAACTTGGGGATGAGGACTTTGTTACTGTACTTTGAAACCATGCTCTCTGTAAGATAATTTGCAAACTCACAAACAACAACAAAAGTCAACTAGACAGACACTTTAAGACTGATATTATTACCTGTCCAGTTAATAGCTTCCTAAAACACCTATAAACCACATTAGCTTCATGGAATATCTATGAACCACCAGTAATTTAGTTCTGATGGGTCTTCAGTACTACTCTATGTCAATAACAGGAAAGGGGACCAATTAACTATAGAAAAAGTGCATGTTTTCATTCTATCAGAGTTTAATTCATATATAATTCATATTTATATATATTTTTGTTACTAATAATTTATAATGATAATATTGTTACTATATGCTGAACATCTCCTATGTGTTCTATGTGCTCTAGGTAGGGATCGGCACAATAAGAAGCCTGATCTCAAAGATGATAGTCTAGCAGGAGAAACCAAGAGCTACACAATTAAAAACTAAGAGCAGAATATCTGCTATACTAGAGCTAAAGCAGGGAGGAGCAATGTGTTATCATTGGACAACATCCATCGTTGGATGAGGATGGCTCGCTCTACAGCCTTCTACAGCAGGGATTGAAATAAGTTAAATTATCCATTTACAGTGCTTCATTGTGAAACCACACAACCTCTAGCTCCAGGCCATCTTTGAAGGGAAGTAAGCTTCTGTCCTCAATGGACCCCACCAGGTGATATCCTGTCTCTAAATCAAAGGGATATTTTCAGAAGATTCTGTCAGGACACTGGTATTTCTTTGGCAGCTTCTTTTTTGAGTAGTAAATTATGTTTTGTTTGAGTTTGTGTCTCTGGGATCTTGCCTTTTGTTCTGTCCATAAGATGATTTTTTTTTTTAAATTTTTAATTCATTGTTTTAAAATGAGGAGAATTTCACTTTTTTTTTTTTACGGGGGCTGATGATATCTCAGTAGCTGTTACAGGATTGATGCATCAGGCTCAACACATTGCCTTATCCATTTTGAATGCTCATTTTGGGAAGTCCAAAAATATGAAGTGATTTGTTGTTGGAATAGCAGTTACTATGTTTTGCTACTTGGTTCTAGTCCATTTTCAGAATCAGATTTGTCTCCTTTTTTTTCCCCTCCCTTTGTGTTTTTTGAAATACATTCAATGTTTTTGACTGAGACATTGAATCTGTTATCCAATAAATGGAAAGCACTATGTGATAGAGAAATACAGTATACATAGATGTGATACACTAAGGTGTTTCCCCTTTGTACATTTAATTCCCTTCTGCATTGAAGAGGACTGTTGAACTCAGTGAAGTCCCAGAGATTTTGTGTGAGCTAAAAATGGAGTGAAATTGTCCGATTTAAAATCAGAGACGTCATCCACTTTAAAGATAATAATTCTTGCTTTTAATTTGAGAATCTCAAAGAGCATTTCAAGCTAAGTTATTTAGAAAGATGACAGCACATTAAATTTTGGCTTGGGTAAATATAGTGATGCATTAAAATTAAACACTGGGTTTGCCTAGATTCTGCAATTCATTTCAAAGTATCTTCCTTTTGATTCTTAAAAAATAATGCCTGGCTGTAATTCACATTTATTGTATAGTAATTAAGTCAAAGGAAAAGCAATTCAAAACAACACTTATTATACCATAAGTGATAGACAATCTCTGTTAATATAAAGGTTTATAGAAATTTGAGTCCATATTATAAGCTATTCAGTAGCCCACTTTTTCCTCACTTGATAATACATCAGTTTTTCATGTTCTTCCCCCAGATACTCCATGACTCACTCCCTCACTAGATTTAAGTCTTTGCCCAAATACCACCTTAGTGAGGCATTTCTCAACACTTTTCTTTAAAATTGCAACATCCTACTACCACCCTAGCAGTTCTGTCTCCCTTCCTTGTTTTGAATTCTTTATGGTGCTCATCACCATTTGCTATTCAGTATGTTTTATTTATTTATTTTTAATCATCCTTTTCCTCCTGCTACGGTGTAATTGGGGGCAACACTTTCTGTTTTATTGATTAATTAATTTTTATTTGTTCTTTTCTCCTCCAGTGTCTTGAATTATACCTGTCACATAAAAGGTACTCAATGAATAAACAGGTGACAGATGTAGATGAACTTCATTCTTTGGATGACTACGTAATTATCCACTGTATAATCAGATGCAATATATTTTTTAACAAATACCATATTGATGAGCATTCTGATTTTTCTATTATATTGTGTTGTGATGAAGCTTCCATAACATGCTTCTGTGCACAATTTTCAGTTATTTCTTTGTACGATAATTTATTAAAAGTGGTATTGTTGAGTTAAATCCATAAACATTTTTGAGGATTTGATACCCTCTGGCAAGTTTTCTTGAAGAAAGTTTTATCTAATATTACTTGGGCTCTAGCTAGGAATATATGAGTTCTGATTTTCCTATACCATCATCAATTCTGTGTTTCATCACTATTTTAAAAATTATTTATTATATTTAATTGACATAATAGTACAAATTTATAGTAATGTACAATGTGACATTTTGTACATGTCCATGTGTAGGAAAGAGCAAAAATAGGATAATTAGCTTATCACCTCATTTCTTTGTTATCATTATTTTTAATCTTGGTCCTTTTTAAATGTCATTGTCTATTAGAAATTAAGTACTATCAGAATCAACAGTTTATTTTTTAGATAAACAGTAGGAAATAAAAATGGAAGAATGATAGAAAGGTTACTTCTCCTAATACATAGTCATGTATAATAAAAGTTTGGAATTTCTAAAGATGTATGTATGAAAACTAAATGTAAAGGTCACAAAACTTCTAGTTCACAGGGAGGGTGCATTGCTTAAGAGATGTGAGCTGCTGTTTTGGTGGCAGTGAGGACAGGTAACCAGGAATGCCCAGCCTTTCCCTGATAGTGAGCACTTCTCCTAGAGAACACTCACAGTAACTGCACACTCAAAGAACAGGAGTAAAAGGGGAATCTAGGCACTGCTTTATTAATAGCTCTTTGAGTGTTGATCTCCCTCTGGGACAGAGATCTGTGGTTGTACTGAGATGGTATGCAGGTTTTGGCTTTAGGAACAGAGAGATGTTTTATCCCATCTCTTCTTCTCACCACTATATCTTGGAAGCCTCTATGCTCAGTGAGCTGCATCCCTAAAGGATCTGGCTTGAGACCCCTATCTACCTATTTGGGGTCAACAAAAATATTCCCAACAATAGCTGGCTTGGCTTTCCTGGGAACCAGATGTTGCATAGGTCTGAAGAAGTATAAGAAAGAGCCCTTTCTGGGTACTTCTTAAACAGATCTGCAGGGCACAGTGGTGCATGCCTATAATCAAAACTACTAAGGAGGCTGAGGCACTAGGATCATAAGTTCAAGGCCAAGGTGGGCAACATAGCGGGGCTCTGTCTCAAAAGATAAAAGTGAAATACAACTGAGGTTCTTACAGTAGTGTCTGGATCAATTGGATTAGCAAACCTCTCCCTTGTCAGGGAAACCAACAGAAGTGGGATGGGAAAAGAGCATTGAAAGGACTTTGTCTCTTAATAGATACAACAAACTGGTTAAACCAGAGCAATTTTTTTCATATTTTTAGTTACAACCATTGGAGTCAATGGGTTGAGAAGGCTGAGAAGTGATGGATAAAATGGCAGTTATCCTCAATTATTCTCTTAGCCTTTGTCATATTACAGCATTTCCTGGTGGGTTTGAAAACTTTATCGACTGAACATTTAGAAATAACACATTTCTAGGTACTGAAAATCTCTGTTTTGTATGTTTGGGTTATTTGAAAACTACAAAGGAGAGTTGAACTGCTGTACCAAGGAACTCAGGGCTGTCTCTTATCCCCCCGAGAATGCTGGGGGCCAAGCTTGAAATGCAAGTTTTAGATCCCTTCAAGGGCAAAAGACAAGGTGCTGCGCTCCCCTTTGGCTCAATAGGAGGGAAAAAATACAAATGAATAAAATAATTGACAAGTTAAAAGTTTGTATTTTCCTTCCACTGTTATTCCTCAGTTGCAAAATTCAGCTTCTTAGAGGCAAGTTGCCATTGTCAGTTTCTTGGGAATCCATTCCAAAGTTTCTTCCTGATAGTACATACATATATCTATACACATCATTACACAAATAACACTTGTCTATTAAAATCTTGAGCTATAAGTTAGAATTCTCATAACAGTTTGATTTAAGATAGTTAAGAGTTTTTCACACACATACATATGTGTGTGAAAGATCAAAATAGGATAATTAGCATTTCTATCACCTCAAACATTTTTCATTTCTTTGTCATCACTAATCTTAATTTTAGTCCCTCTTTTAAATGGCATTGTCTGTTAGGAAATTAGTACTATCAAAATCAACAATTTATTTTATAGTTAGCAGGAAATAAAAATGGAGATAAAAATAGAAAAGCATCATTGATAGAAAGGCCCGAGCTATCTCCAGTAGTTCACGCTTTGTTCCAAAGAACCCATTTTCTCTCCCTCTTTCATTTTGTATCAGTTTCCTAGTTATTTACCCTTTATTCCATATCTTTTAAAAATGGGAGTTTTTAAAAGCTATGATAAGAAGTCTTTGGCAGTTGAGCTTGAAGAGCTGAAAACTTCTGTCTGACTTAATAACAGATCCAATTAAAGAAGATAATTATTATGAGATTATCATTAGGGATTTTAAAAATTTATCTATGTTGCCTGGAATTATGATCACTGTTGTTTTCAACTTATTTCTTTTTGAAAAGTACATTCTTGTTTCCTTTTCACCCTCCCAAGACTATCATCAATCTGTGATTCACAATATTTATGTCCTATTACAAAAATAGGGCAAAGAAGAATACAGTTGGAAGGGACCTCAGAGACGGGCAGTTGTACTTTTCATTCCAACACATAATTTGCTATTACATTTTGGATCATTCATGTGACTTTTATTGACCTTTGTTTTATAATACTATCCCAGGATTTTTTTTTAATTTTGATATTATCAGAGGGTGTGATGATTCTGTATAACATAGCAGAACCTGATGAATTATAAGAGGGCATTCAGCAATCTGTATTTTAACAAGACCTTTCATAGATCCTGATGAGTTCTGAACTTTGGGAACCATTCCTGTAGTGGGGGGTGTCCTGTGAATGAGAGGTAGTGTATGAAAGTTATCTTATTACGTTGCCTGGTGCATGGTCAGAGACTAGTACTCTGGAGATGACTGAATTTCACTGGGTGTTAGACTTGGCAGCTGTTAGCTACTCTTCAAATTCTAACAGTGTTGTTTATAAAGCTAATGAAGGCCAAGTGAACAATTTCAAAGGGGTGTCAGAACAACCAAACTCACTGTCTTTCCATGGTGTCCCTTTTACCATTCTTATACTCTTTCTCCAAATACCTAAGTTGAGATACTTTGCTACTATACAAAAGCAACTCATTTTAATGATGGAGACTGCTGCCCTACAGCTAAATGTTGAAAAGCTGAAATGCAAGGATATGCTACTCATCTATAAATAGAGGAGAATACTTCCCCAACACATCAAAAACATTATTTTTAAAAGGAAGAGAAAAAATAGAAAGACTTTAAAAAGGAAATTTCTGTTTTCCCAGTAATTTTTTTTTTTGAAAAATCTATTTTAAGAGATTCTATACTATGAGCTGTACAGCTCTTGGATATATGTTTGTACCTCAAATTTTAGAGATGAGATCTGGTGTTTCAACCACCATTCTTGTTGGTCAGAGATGGATTTCTTAGTCTCCTGAGCCTCATTACTTCCTTCTTGGATTGTATTTTCTAAATCAGATGTTTCTTATTCCAATTTCTCCTCATCTGTTTTGCATATACTTAAACTTTAGTAAATCATATTGTAACCAAGTGTTCCTGCCTCAGAATTCCTTGGGTGCATGATAAAATTGACACTCTGCTCCATCTGTATCCCACTTAGTTATTCATCACTTTTCTAATTTTTATCACCCAGTAACACTATTTTATATTCCTGTGGTTTTGGTAGATTATACCTTACTTTTTATTCTCTATGCCCTGAATTTTTTTTCCTTGTATGTCTATATCCCCTTTTCTGCCTAGAGTGGACTTGCTGTCTACACCCACAACGTGCAGGGCAATTATAGGATCCAGTCAGCCTCCCTTGTTCCTCCACTTGGATATAAGTTTCATTTTATGTTAATTTCCAGAAGTTTATTTATACTCTTCATAAATTGTATCTTGTATCATTCTTACTTGTATACATGTTTTTTTTTTTCCCTCTTGTACTTGATTAAAAATTTACTGAGGGCAAGCTCCATGTCTTATATAATTTAGTAACCTCATCCCCCAAACCAAGCACATCCCCTGCTCTTGCTAAATGTACTTGACCCCTCTAGACTAGCTTTTATGCCACTTCTAAATATCAAATCTTGTCCTCCCTCTGAAAGTTAAGGCTATTAATTAAACTGAGGAGAGCTAAGATAGGGAATAATTGCTATACAAGGCAAAAAAATTATGTGTCAAAGCCAATTATGAAAGAGTAAAATGTCAGCAAATATATATTTTTAAAGAGTATTATGAAATTGCATCCCTTTTAACTTTGTGTGTGTGTGTTTCCTTTCTGCAGGTGACTTTCTCCCACCACCACCTCCACCTCTAGATGATCCTGGTGCCCTTCCATCTGGCTCTGGAAACTTTCCTCCTCCACCACCTCTTGATGATGGTGCTTTCAAAGTGCAGGTAGGAGCTGTGATTGCACTCATGCACTAGAAGGAAGCTCATGAATTCAGTAATTGTTTCTGTGGTAGATAAACATTTATCCAGAGCCTATAGAGCGCTTTGCAACTTACAAGGAACCAAGGCACTTTAATGCAAAATGCCCAACTCAAACTTCTCAGATTTCTGCTGGCTTACACTTTGAAGCCCTGGAAATCCTTTTAACTACTAATTTTGTCTCAAAACCCAAAGCAGTTTTTTTTTAGGAATGCTGTTTGAGAAGTCTACATTTTCTTGTTATCCCAGGAACACATTGCTGGACCTTCTTTATTGCCTCCCCCACCCCCTCTATCCACAAACATTGCATTGCAATGAGTAAGTCTGATATTTTAAGGATCTTTTTGGTCACTGTGGATCCAAGTTGGTCATCAACATCCTTCTAACAAAAGTAACAACAAAAATCCTTAGGTTTTCTCTTGTGGGTAATTTTAGGGATGCATATGTACATAGGTGTTGTACTCTAGAGTGTGTAGATTGCAAAGAAACTCAGGGCTGGACATAGAAGTGACACTAAAAGTAGGTTGCAGACTGCGATAATAGGGGACAGGTGAGTGACATATCATTTAATCCAAATATTTACATAAGGACAGATAATTAATAAAATCATAGAATTACTGTTTTGTTCTTAGGTGTGGTGATATTAGTATAGATATATTGAAGAAAAAATTAAGAGTCCTGTCTTTTAGAGAAAGATCTGAAGTATTGGGGGATGTAATGTAACAGTGTCTGATATTTGCTTCAAAATAATAAGAGTAGAAAATTTCTGAATGACAACGTGGGTGAGAATAAGATTAGCTGTGAATTGATAACTGTTGGGTGCATGGTCATTTCTGTTACTTAGTCTACATGTCCATATGTCTGAATTCTCTTGTAAGAAGTATAAAGGAGGAAAAGCCATAGAAAAGAGCTGTTTATATGGTTTCATCTGTGGTCTTGCTTTCTTCCAAATTTCTGGTTGGGGGAGATAAAGGAAGAAATGATTCATTCATTCCAGAAATATTTTGTGTTCCTATTTGGGCATTATTTAAGTACTAGAAAATCTATAATTGAAAATAAAGACAGCTTTCCTTCTGGAATTTACAAGTTGGTAGACTAGTAAACGTGAACAAATTATATACATTGTGATATACGTTGAGTGAACAACCTGCCAAAGGAAAGAGGGAAGGGGATGTGGCTTTCTATAGTGTGTATATGGTCAATAAGGTCCTACTCTCAGGTGACACTTAGAGCCTTGAAGGAGAAGAGTAGGGAATAGACCATAGGGATTTCTTAGGGAGTATATTTTCATGTAATCGATGTAAATAGAAGAAACTTTAAATAGCATTGATCCATTGAAATTAGTAAGTTCCAGTTATAATCAGTAAGTTCCAATTCTTTTCAATGTTATTACAATTTTTTTGCATGTGTATGTATATACACACATGTATACATGTGTCATATGTGTGTGTGTGTGTGTATATATATATATATATATATATATATATATATATATATCCTGCATTTATTTTGTTGTCAGCTACCACAAAGATCAGATACCAGTGATAACAAGAATTCTACAGAGTTCATATGTATTTTATGCAGCAGAACCTTTATAAATAAAAATAATATGCTTGAGTTTTCTTACATAGCTATCTTTAATAAAAAATCATAAAAACCTGAGTTTGCTTTTTATGTATCTTTGCTCTTATTTTGTTGGTGATGATTCTTTGAATGTTGTTAAATATGCATGATTTAAAAATTCACTTATTCATTTTTCTCTTCTGAATTGTTATGAAAACTATTCTGTTGCATTTTAAATTTTTACTTCTCTAAAGGTTGACTTAATGAGAGAGACTTGCTTTTGAAAATTAGTTGAGCATCTTATTTCTAGTTGAGTGATTTTAAGCAGGTCACATGTGGACCCAGTTTCCTCATAATTACAAAAAGGTAATAGACCTATAAATATACCTACTTTTCACAATGAAAAGACACAAGTAAATTTGAAATTGTTAAGTTGAAATGGATAAACAGATATTTTGATGTTCTAGTAAATATTACCATGTGAAACTAATAATACCAAGAAATATATTATGACTTTGCCAGTGGGTTCCACCAAAAAAAAAAAAAAAAAAAAAAAAAAAAAAAAAAA